>NC_080752.1:55593726-55798854 GCF_020826845.1 Diceros bicornis minor
AAAATTCCTTGAGGTTAAAATTTTAGGTTGAGAGATATTTTCTCCCATCATTTATTTTTCTTTTTGCTTTACCCTTTATCTTTTCTTAGTTTTCATTTGTTTGGCTTTCATGTAAATGTTCCCTATTCCTTTGGATCTTGTAAAGAGATTCACTTTATCTTTGATGTCCTGCAGTTTCACTGAAATGGTTTTTATACAGATTTTTAGTATGATTTATTTTATTTATTGTGCTTGTGACTTATTGAGCTTCCTAAAAACACATGGCCAGCAGCGCCCCCTGCCGGGCAGCGGGGCGGAAGACGGCTTGGGGCGTGGCCATGGCCTGGGGGCGTGGCCGGATCCCGCGGCGGCGGGGGTGCGGGAAGGCTTGAACCTGCGGCGGCTGGGGAGTCCGCTCTGGGAAAGTGAAGGGGTGAGGGCGGCTCACGGCGTTTCGGGTGGCTTTGGCTTTTCTCCGGGTCCGGGTTGCATCTTTCGCCTCCGAAACTCGAGTGTAACGTCCGTCCCCTCCCGGCCTCGGCGCTTCGCGGAGCCCGGAGACGGAGCCGGAGTCCAGCCCTGGCCGCAGCCCGCGGCGTCCTCGCGGGGACCCCTTTCTTCTCTGCCTGGAGCTTCGAATATGGCGTAGAGGGCGGGACAGGGGACGTGTGACAACTGGTGACATGGAGACTCAGACTCCGCAGAGCAACTACCAGTCTGTTGGAGTAAATGCTCAGCGTTTAGCAGAAATGGAACTCAAGTTTTTAAGCCATGGCGTGGTTTGTAATGGCTGAAGGCAGTTTTGTCTCTTAAAAGTTACCCGTTCGTATTGATTGATATTTCTTAATCAAAAAGCAAGGATCCGCGCTCACCGCCCTGGGAGAGGCACCCGAGGGGGAAAGGCTCTCGCCTGAAATGGAGAGGAAAACGAACGTGCTTACTATGGGCTACCTCACTGCGGGGCAGAACGGTAACGAGTTTTTTGAAAACCTGTTAGATTATCTAATTAGTAGTAAAACCTGAGTTTCACCTGAGTCCTAGGATTTTGAGGGAAAACTGAAGACTCCCAGGTGTTTGCTGTAATGTCGTAAGGACAGCATCAATAGGCAACAGCAAGGATCGAATTATGGCAAATAAAAGTGGTCATAAATGGGGCTATATTATGATTAGTATATGGAGCCAAGACC
This sequence comes from Diceros bicornis minor, assembly GCF_020826845.1. Classification (NCBI taxonomy): domain Eukaryota; kingdom Metazoa; phylum Chordata; class Mammalia; order Perissodactyla; family Rhinocerotidae; genus Diceros; species Diceros bicornis. The sequence continues at coordinate 55,594,893 of NC_080752.1, forward strand.
CCAGTCCCCACACGTGATGAGTTGCATAACTGCATGCATTTGTGAGGGGTTAGGCCTTCCTCATCTACTTGATACTGGTTGATTCTTATTGAATATAGAACAATAGAAAAACAAATTGGTCTTTCTTCGCGTCTTCATTATTATTTAGACTAAAAGGCCACGCTTTCACCCCAGAGTAGTTGTAGACTCAAGAATAGTCAATTACAGAAAATTAAACATAAGTCTAAATGAAGCAGAGAATCTAGTGGAAAGAACATGAAAGCGTATTTGGTTTCAAATCTCGGCTCTTGAACACAGTAAATACGATAAGGATAGAAGTTGGGAGAGGTTACTTCATTTCTTTAAGCTTGAGGTTGCTCATCTGTACAGTGTTTTGTGTTTTTTTGGTAGGTGTTCAACTTTATGACAGCTCAGTTTGCATTGCCTAAGGAAATGAGGAAGTTTGGTGATTTAGAAATGACTTAATCCTTACCTGCTTTTTGTTCTCTGAACTCATAAACATTTTAGTGCATTTCACTTTTTTTTTTTTATTATTCTGGTGTTCCCTAAACTGTATTCCATTGGTCCTTTGCAAAATGTTCATAGATGCTTCGTGGAAAAAATTTTTAGCATCAATACTGGGGAAAACACAAATCTGTTGCTATGAGGTTATTGGAAGTACAGCTCTGTGGCATTCTTGCCAAAAACGTGTAGCCTGAATCTGTGAGGAAACACTCAGATAAATCTAGAATGTGGTTTGGAGTTTTCCATAGTATCAATATCCTGAAAGACAACAAAAAAAGACAGGACTGATCTGCATTCAAGACAACTGTGAGCTGGATAGGGTTATGGATTTTTAAAAAGTTATACAGGACATTTTGTGGACAATTGTGGAAGTTTGAACATGGAAGCCTATAATGATATATTGTTGACTTCAATTTCTCGGGTATGATAATGATACTGTGGTTATTAGAAGAGTGTTTTTGTTCGTAGGAGATGCATGCTCCAAGTGTGTAGGGATGAGGTCAGGATATCTGCAAGCTTCTTTCAGATGGTCCAGGCCCAAAAACAAAGTGTGTATGTAGAGAGAAAATAGGGCACTATGTTAATTGTGTTCTAGCTGAATAGTATATGAGTGTTCATTCATCTTTTCTGTAGCATAGAGGTTTTTCAAAATAAAAAATTGAGAAATAAATTTTTTTTAAAGTATATGGCCAAGGCTTGACCTTTCATCATTATTCCCATTTCCGTTGGTCACCATTCCCTCTATTTCCCTTGGAGTTCTGATTGGCTGTATGTTAGCAATTATTTCCCTGTTCTCTAGAAGTGTATCAACATTTCTGTCATACTTTCTTTTTATAGAGCTCATGTCATTTTTGAGATATTACTTCACATCCATCACCTTTCAGCTCTTTCTGCTGGTCTGATCTGCTGTTTTCCCCAATTTTTGGTTTTTAATTCAATTGTTTTATATGTGCATATTGTGAGAAGAAGTTTGATTTGGTTATTTTCTCCTCGGCCTGATTACCTTTATGCTCTGTTTTTTCCTATACTTCCTATCCTATCCTTCTTTATATTGTATGTATAATGATTATTTTTATCTGTGATCTTGGAAGGTCTGATTCTAATTTAATAGCATAAAATTGGTCAAAATATCCCCTTATTGTTGTCTGTCTTTAGGATCTGTGATGTTGAATCCTCTTTTATTCCTAATATTGCCAGCTTCTATATGAACTCCTTTTTTAAAATGATCACTTTGTCTGGAAGTTTATAAATTATATCTGTCACTTCCAACAACCAACTTTTCCTTTCTCTTTTGGGGGGTTTTCTCTTTTAATTACTTCTGCTTTTATCTTCATTCCTTGCCTTTACCTTCTTTTTTTAGTTTCCTGGAGACAATTGTTTTTATCTGGTTTTCTAGTCATTTCAGGCTGGAAGAAAAAGTGTTGCTTCATCATATTTGAAAACAGAAGTGCCTCAGAAGGGTTTTCTTTATCTCTAATTTTCCACATTTTCTGATAGACAAGTTTAGTAGTTATTTTGAATGATTTTTTTCTATCTCCAACCTACACCATATCCTTCAGTAAGTCTTAGTAGTTATTGGAAACAGCGGGATGGTCACCAAAGTCCAGCATAGACCTTCAGGCCTCATTGAGGCAAGAAAGCTGATTCACTGGAGATCAAGCCGGCCATCAGGGACCAGATTGTCCACGAGCTGCAGATGCTGCACGAGTGTAACTCCCTGTACATCATGGGTTTCTCCAGGGCTCTCTGGACCAGGCGTTGAAGGAAGCCAAGAGAATTCCAAGAGTCTGGGGAAGTCAGCATCGCGATTCTCTGAGGCTTGGTGTATCTCCAAGAAAAGCACCCCGACTGTGCACCAAGATGTGAAATCTTCTAACATCCCCGCCAACTGCAGAGGGGAGATGAAGCTGTGTGATTTTGGGGTGAGCAGGCAGCTGGACTCCATGGCCAACTCCTTTGTGGGAACTCGAGCCTACGTGTTTCCCAGCAGTTGCAGGGCACTGACTACCTGGTGAGTCGGACATCTGGAGCACGGGCTGGCCCTGGGAAGCTGGCCGTTGGAAGGTACCCCATTCCCTCCGGATGCCATCTCTGGCTGGGCCATGGTCAGTGGGGCAGAAGGAGAGCCTCCAGCATCTCCCCGAGGCCAAGGCCATCAGGATGCCCCACAGCAGTCACAGATGGCCAGCTGGCCAGCTCTGGCTAGCTTGGAACTGCTGGACGGTATTGTGAAGGAGCTGCTTCCCAAGCTGCCACCAGCACCTTCACTCAGGATCTCCGGGAATTTTGAATAAATGCCTAATTAACCCAGCAGAACCAGCAGATCTGAAGATGCTTGTGAACCAGCCTTTACCAAATGGTACAAATGGAAGAAGTGGATTTGTTGGCTGGTTGCGTAAAATGCTGCGGCTGAACCAGCCCAGCACACCCACGTGCACCTCCCTGTGAGGGGATGGGCTCCCCGCATCCCATCTGTCCCCTCCACTCCTCACCCCTTCCGGCCCAGGACAGACCAGCCTCTTCTCTCCCTCGGCCCCTGCACCCTCTCCCATGGCACCCTCCACGGAGACCAGCGCAGAGGTGGGAACATTGAATTTCCTCTTCTAGCTGTCCAGCCTGTGTGGCCCTCTGGTCTCTGGGAAAGGGGGACGCTGCTCCTGCTGTCTTCTCAGAACCTGCTCATTTAGGTTTAAAACAAAACAGGTAAAGAAAAAGCAAACAGTGCCCATAATAAAATATACATATAATATAGATTAAATATAAATTATTTTAAATATGGATTACAATGTAGATTTTAAGTGCATGCATTCTGTTCCATATCCTCTTCCAATATATGTTTCCCCTAATGACCATAATCTTTTATAAGATATCAGCTGCCAACTGTGATCTTGATTCCAACTCTCACCCTCCCTCACTTTTTTTAGACTTTACTCTCAGCATTATGATTTAAATGGTTAGTTTGGCTATTGTTTCCCTACTTCATAGTGTTCACTCCCTCTATCCTGTTACCTACAGAAGAGAACCACACAGGGGCCGTGCACTCGCACTTGTGAGAGCAGTTCAGTCAGTCAGTCTGGACTTTGCTGTGGAGCTGACTGCTCTTTCAATATGTCTGTACAAGTCAACCAACAAGAGAAAAAAATGGGGCTACACACGTTCGTTTATCTTTGCAACAATGCTATGAGGAAATTAAACTACCATCTAGAAGATAGTTTTTTTTAAAAAATGTGTTAGTTATGCAAACTTCAGATGTCTTAACTCCAAAAATTTCTCTTTAGAGGTGACCTTGCCAAAGTTTCTCCTTCAAAGCCTACGTGAAGTGTTGTTTCTTCTACTAAAATTCCCTGTGTAGTTTGCCCCATAAATTATTCCAGTTTTGATGGTTCAAGATGTGGACGGAGCAGTGATACAGCAACAGTCGACATGTCAGAACAATTTAAGACTTAGACATTTCCTCTCAAACATTGACTATTTTCTTTTTAACCCACAGAAATAAGCATGAGGTGCTGGGGGAATTTGTTGTGGCTTTATGTTTTATGAACAGAAAGAATGTATGCCAGTTGACATGGCGGACCAATTTAGAATGGCTTGTAGCTCTGTCTTTTCAAATAAGAGTTTAACTGGCAGTCTTTCCTTTATACCAAAGCTCTCCAGCTGCCACATTAAATCTCAGGTATAGCCCTGAAACATAGTGTTTCAATTTTCTTCACTACTAGAAAATATAATTTTAAATGACAAAGTCTATGCAAATATAATTCTTGAAAATGTATTATTTCAGTTTTTGTCCGACTTTGTTGTATTATTGTTCTCATTTGTTGCTTTGTTTAGAGATTAAAATGAATATTTCTGTTCTGTCAGTCTCTGTGAGTGTAATTATCTACATAATCTCAGCCAAAGTAGCAGAGAATGCAAGAAAGATTAATGAGAAAAGACACTGTTATAGTGACCCAGTCTCTTTAAGAAAGAAGAGTTAACAGAAGAGAACTATAAGAAATATCTTATGGTTCAAGGATCAAAGAATATCTTGTACCCAGGTTCTCCTATTATTATCTTACATTAACATGGTATATTTGTTACAATCAATGAACCAATATTGATATAGTATTACTAGCTAAAGTTAACACTTGATTCAATTCCCTTAGTTTTTACCTGATGTCCCTTTTTTGTTTTAGGATACTGACCAGGATCCACCTTATATTTATCCATCATGTATCCTTAGGATTCTTATGGCTGTAACAGTCTCTTAGGATTTTTTTGTTTTTGATAACTTTAAAAGTTTGAAGTAGGGGCCGGCCCCACGCCCTAGTGGTTAAGTTTGGTGCGCTCTACTTTGGCAGCCCGGGTTCAGTTCCCCAGCACGGACCTACACCACTCTTCAGCTGCCGTGCTGTGGCGGCGACCCACATACAGAATAGAGGAAGACTGGCACAGATGTTAGCTCAGGGCGAATCTTCCTCAAGCAAAAAGAGGAAGAGTGGCTAGAGATGTTAGCTCAGGGCGAATTTTCCTCAGCAAAAACAAACAAAGTTTGAAGTAGCAGGGGTCATATAGTTTGCCGAATTTCCCTTAATGGGTTTTTGGACGTTTTTCTCTTATTTGACTGTGTTATATGTTTTGGGCAGAAGATCACAGCATATCAAGAGTACATGCAATCAACATGACTTTTTATTGTTGATGTCTGCCTTGATCAACTGCATGATGTATTGTTTGTCATTTTTCTCCACTGTAAGATTACTCCTTCCCCAATTCACAGTGTATTCTTTGGAAGGCTGTCACCATGCACAGCCCACACTTGAGGAGTAGGATGTTTTGCTTTCGCTCATTTAGGGGAGATAATCTACGTAACAATTCTTCTGCACAAGAGATCTGTTTGTTCTCCCCTGTGTATTTATTTACTCAATCATGCATTTATATCAGTAGAGTGAGTTGGATATTTCTTTTAAATTTTGAGTTATAATCTAATACTAATTCATTCACTGTGCTCACTTCAGCAGCACATACGCTAAAATTGGAACAATACTAATTCATTTTATTGCTCAAATTGTTCCAGCTTTGGTCATTGGTACCTGTTTCAATCAGCTCCTACCTGACATGTCTAAATAAATGTGATTTTTTGTGCATTTCCTTCCTTTCTGGCACAACCAGATAGTCCAGGCTCATCTTGTACAATTCCTGCTCTAGCTCTAGTATCTCATTTCTCTAAGGAGACTTGGTTCCTTTAGTTGGAGAGTGATATTAGATACCAAGATCTAGGTGTTAGGTGTGCTCATTGCTACCAGGATATTGTTGCTTCTAGGACCTCTCAGCTGACTTAGCAAGGAGAAATATGCATGTATGTTCACTAACCCAGGTATATACGCATATCTGTAAGTATTTCTAAACATGGCTATATGTATCTCTATTATGCCAACATGAGTTCATACTGATGTCCCTGACTCGAATCCATTACCACACAGATCATTCTAGCCTATTTCTTTGCTTCTCAGTAATCTCCCACTCCAACGATGAGAAACTTCACTTCCACCACCCATTTTCTTAGTTGTGCAGTTTGAATATACAAGTATAGCAGTATCGGAATTGTTAACCCATACTCCTGTGGGAAACAACTGTATCAACCAGAATAAAATGCTAATATAAAGCTTATTTTGCCTATAGTCTTACAGACTCCACTCATTTCCAAATTTACTTAGGTCAGCACATTTTACCTCCATCCCTCAGTGAAGTTTTATACATTTGTAATACGGTTATATTGTTTTGTCACAATCTGAATTCCATCCTGGCATCCCCTCACCTCCTAAAAGTATTTTTAGATTTGCATATATTAAGGTTCAGTCTTTGTCAAGTCTATGAGTTTGACAAATGCAGTGTCATGTATCTACCATTGCAGTATCATACGGAACAATTTCTCTGGCCTAAACCACCCCTTCCCATGCTTCGCCTTCAACCCTACACTCCTTCCTCTGGCAACCACTGATTGTCTCATTGCTAAATTTTTGCCTTTTTCAGAATGTCATATAATTGGAATCATACAATAGGTTGCAGAACACATTTCTTCAGTATCTATTCTTTCAGTCTTTCTGTCTCCATTGTCGATGTATTTGGTATGGCTTTCTATTTAGTATGTGTGTGGCTTTCATTCATGAATCATTGCCCCACAGGTTTATTCCTTCCTTTTTTCCTGTTCTTGGGAGGAGCTGAATTGAAACTTCCTTCTTAGAATGGCTTTTACTGCATCCCTTAAGTTTGGCATGTTGTATTTCCATTTTTGTTTGTTTCAGGATATCTTTTGATTTTCCTTTTGATTTCTTTTTGATCCATTGGTTGTTCAAGAGTGTGTGGTTATGGCCCATCATATGATCTAACCTGGAGAATGTTCTGTGTGCACTTGAGAAGAATGTGTATTCTGCTGCTTTTGGATGGAATGTTGTATATATCTCTGTTAAGTCCGTTTGGTCTATAGTGTTCAGTTCTGTTGTTTGCTTATTGATTTGCTGCCTGAATGATCTATTCACTGTTGAAAGTGTGGTATTGAAGTCCCCTACTATTATCATATTGCTATCTATTTCTCCTTTCAGTTTGGTCAATATTTGCTTTATATATTTAGGTGCTCCAATGTTGGGTACATATACATTTACTATTGTTATATCCTGTAGGGGCACTAGCCTACACGCCCTATCTTAACCATGTATCCTTCTGGCCCCCTCTGGGCAGGATGCCAAGCATCCAGCATTGTAACTGTTTCTCTCAATGAACATCACATTCTGAGGGAACACAGAGCCCTTCCATGCGATCCTTGAATTGCAGCCATGCAAGGACAGGCCCTCTTGGCAAGCACGTAGCCTTTTGTTCTCCTGCCTATGTAAGCAACCCCCACCCCCCCTTCACAGGAGCAGGTGCAGGTGCACAACTCTGTCCAGCCAGTCACCACTGGACACTCCCCATAAGTAAGACTCAAACCCTTGTGTCTGGTACGCCATCTCCTGGTCTTCTGTCTTTCTGCAACCTATCCTGTGCTGCTTGCTCAACTGGGCACGTAGCCAGACATATCCTCTTTATGATTTGACCTCTTTTCATTATGTTGTGATCTTCGTTGTCCCTTGTGACCGATTTTGACTGAAATCTATCTTGTCTGATATAAGTAGAGCTACCCCTGCCCTCTTTTGGTTCCCATTTGCATGGAATATCTTCTCCCATCCCTTCACTTTCAGCCTATGTGTATCCTTAACTCTGAAGTGAGTCTCCTGTAGGCAGTATACTGTTGAATCCTGTTTTTTTAAAATCCATTCAGCCATTCATGATTTTTGTTTGGAGAATTTAATCCATTTGCATTTAAAGTAATTATTGATAGATAATGACTTACTATTGCCATTTTGTTAATTGTTTACTGACTTTTTTGTAGTTCTTTGTTCCTTTCTTGCTATCTTACTTTGTGATTTGTTAGTTTTTTAAGTAGTCTGCTACTTATATTTTTCCCTTTATCTTTTGTGTATCTACTAGCGGTTTTATCTTTGTAGTTACCATGAGGTTTACATAAAACATCTTGTAGTTATGATAGCCTTTTTTTTTTGGTGAGGAAGATTAGCCCTGAGCTAACGTCCGATGCTAATCCTCCTCTTTTTGCTGAGGAATATTGGCCCTGGGCTGGTATCTGTGCCCATCCTCCTCTACTTTATGTGGGATGCCGCCATAGCATGGCTTGACAAGTGGTGCATCGGTGCGCGCCCAGGACCTGAACCTGTGAAACCCTGGCCGCTGACATGGAGCGCACATACTTAATTGCTATGCCACTGGGCCAGCCCCTATAATAGTCTTTTTAAAGTGATACCGACTTAACTTCAATAGCATACAAAACTCTACGCTTTTAATTCTCCCTCACGACATTTTATGCTATTGATGTTGTTATGATTAAGATAGTACATTTTATATTATATGATTTTTTAGCAAAATTTATTTTAAAAGAGAAGCTGGGCCAGAGATGAGGGGACCTGGTGAATCACAGGCATGGAGTGCATGGCTGGAAGTCAGGGCGTGTGAACACTGAGAGGATGAAACACCATCCACATTCTCACTCACCTTGGGCTCCAGAAATGCAGGAGCCCAGCTTTCGTCTCCTCTCGCCTGTGCCCGCCTTCTTGGCTCGCTGGCTGGCGTTGCCACCACCTCCTTGTCCCCGGCCATGACTGCTGTCGCCACTGCAACCCGGGACGCACACCCTTCCACTTTCCCGCTGGAGGCGCGAGACCTAGAGAAATAGCCCGGGCCCGACTGGAGGAGCCCTGGTGGGAGAAAGGAAAGCCTGACTCCGCTCTCCTGAATGCACCGCTGGCAGCTGGGAAGGCGCCACAGAGCGGGTGTTCCAAGCAGGACAGGGAGTCCGCAGAGATCCCAGGCGCCTGCTGGCCTCTTCTGGCAGAGTTTGCAGGTGGCTGGGACCCCTCAGGTCAGGGCTGAGGGACCTGGCCCTGGTAAGAGCGCTCCATAAGGGAGCAGGGCGCGGAGCTGCTGTGAAACAGTTCCTGCCCGCCATCTGGGCTTCCAGTTCCAGCTGCTTCCTCCGCAGGCTGGGGGTTCAGCACCCAGAGTAAGTGAAGAAGCCAGAATGGTGACAGCCCAGCTCTGGGTAGACGATGAGCTTTCTCTCCTCTGGCAGAGGGGGAGACATTCTGGCTCAGCCAGGCATCCCACTGGATATCCAAAGGCAAGCACTCGAGGGCTTCTCAGGCTGAGCGGGGCCGAGGGGCAGGCAGTGGGCCCCTTTAATTTCATTCGTGAAGCGTCCCCCTCCTCCCCTCCCCTGGCCACCTGCTCCTTTCTTGGCCCGTTCAGAGTTCTGAGGGAGAAGGAGCTGGTCCTGTTTTCAAGTTGACTTTACAAAGTGTGTGCTGGGGGTGATACTCTGGTTAATGAGGTTCCCCATCATCTGGAGCCAGCATCCAGGGTTGCCCGGGCGATGGGCTTTGTGTCAAGTGCTTTGCAGGCTTGCTCATGTTCATTCTGGGGTGTGTGTGTGTGTGTGTGTGTGTGTGTGTGTGTGTATATGGACAAGGAGAGAGAACTGGGGACAGGGGACACACTCAGCCAGATCACCTCCATCCAAGCCCTTCCAGCAGCCCCAAGTGTCATTGAAGGAGCTGACTCACCTCCTTGGCAGAGACACCAGGAGAGGAGGGGATCACCTCCCATTCCTTGCAGCTCCTTAGATGAGCACGAGATTTTCTGGAAGTTTCCTGGTCACTCCATGAGACCATTCAGATTGGAGCCTGGGGTGGTCCAAAGTTTCTGCAGAAAAGGGGCTGGGATGAACCCTGGATCGGAGCTCCTGGCATCCTCATCCCCAGCGCTGAGGATGTGGGGGTTCCCTCCAACACTCCAGGCCATAGAGGCTCTGCTGAACCCAGCACATAGCTCAGGAGTTTGGCCCGATTATTTGTCCTCCTAATGAAAAGCAGCTGCAAAGAGGCCACCTAGTATCTGAGGGTCATTTTGGAGCCATGCCTGTGGTCACAGCACCCTCGATGTCATCCAGCCTAGGGCTGGGTCATCTCGATGGACCGGTTGGTCAGTGAGGCAGGCGTGGAGGTGCTTCTGGCCATGATCCGGAAGTTGGACATATCCCCCTGGCCTGTAACTGCCTGCTTGGGCTGGATGTCTGCCTCTGGGGACAGCACTGCTGTGAGGTTCTTGGACGGCACTCGGAGCATGAGGTGGGAGTCTGAGGACCTCCTGCCGTTGCTTGGGATTCGGACCCCGGGCTGCTTCCCTAGGCTGCTGAGACCTGGGGATTCCTCCAGGGTGTCAGAGGCTAGGGCTTGCTGTCCTGGGGAAACTCCATCTCTGGGTCAGGAGGTTGAGCTTCAAGTCTGCCCTCAATTTGGGGCTGACTTATGTGTGTGACTTTGGGCAAATCACTAGACTTGTCTGGGCTCAGTTGCTGCTTCTGTAAAATGAAGAGATTTCATGTATCCTCAGAGGTCCCAGCTCAGACACTCTATGGCCCGAGCTATTGTCACCGATGAGATTTTCAAAATCCCAGGAGGTGATGTAATTTAGTGTTTAAGAGACCAAGGACTCAGAGGCATCTAAGTTTGACCAGTCACTTTACTCTCCACACCTTGTCCCTCCACTGTTAAATAGGAAGTTCATAGTTGCTACTTTGGAAGGGTGTTGGGAGGACTAACTGAGACAGTGCCTGGCAAGAGCTTAGTGTATCTAGTGGAGACTGGTCCCCAGACGCAGCAGCATGGCTGCCTGTTTTTGTGTCTTGTGTGTGGACATTGGGGTGTATTTTCCCCAGGGAGGCTGGCCCTGTCCCACCTGAGCACCAGGTGATCCTTCACTGGGGAACAGGGCACTTGTTCTCTCCAATCACTTGACACCTGCCGTCCCCGCCCCTTGTTGCCGTCCCCGCCCCTTGTTGCTTCCTCATAAAGCACTGCTGGACCAGCAGCTCCTAGTGGGTAGCCCAAGGCAATCTGGGAGGACTGGATGCATCCAGCTGCTGTGTCCCCATGACAACAGGAGGTGGAGGTAAGCTGTGTCCATGGTGTCAACTTTGCAGCTGTGTAGGAACCCAGGACAGAAAAGTGCAGTATGTTTGGGTGTCAGGCATTCAGTCAGCTGAGGCCATCTGAGCAGGTGAGGCTGCTGTGTGAGGCTGCAGGAACTGCCATGCTGGGGAAAGTGGGGTGTGTGTCTGTGTGTGTGCAGGAACCACCATGCTGGGGAAAGTGGTGTGTGTGTCCGTCCTGAGGTCCAGGGTATGGTGAAACCGTAAGGGGAAGGCTGACCTCCTCTCAGCTGACATGGAGTGAGTTTATGGGCACGCAGTAGAGAGACTGGGGCAGGAGCAATTCTGCCACGTGCTAGCTCAATCTGTGGACTTGACTTTTAGGACTCAGAAAACGAGCAGTCTGCTGTCCTGGTGGAGTCGGATGTGTGTGTCTGTGTAGATGCGTGTGTGTGAATGTGTGCGTATGTATACATTCTCATGCAGGTTTGTGCACATGTACTCATGTGAGTCTGATTTACATAAAAAGCTTGTGTGCTCACACGTGAGAATAGTGTCAATATGGGTGTGTACTTGTGAGATTGCATGTACATGGATTTATGAGTATGTGTGTGCGTGCATGCCTGCAAGAGAATGTGTGCCTGTGTGAGTCAGTGTGAGTGTGGGTATTGGTATGCACTTGTGAGTGGTAAGCAGTTGTGTGTATGTGAGTTGGTTGTGTGCCTGTGACCAATAGGTGCATGGCTGCACAGGTGCACACATGTGTGGGGAGGCTCTGTGCAGTAATGCCTGTGTTTGAGAAGCTGGGCACGTCTGCCTGGGTGCATGCTCTGGTAGCTGTGTGTGCTGTTTGCACGTGTCTGTGTTGGCATTTGTGAGCGCCTGCATGTATGTGAGTGTACATGTGTGTGCAATATGAGTGTGAACTTGTGGTCTGTGCTTACACGCATATCTCTCTACATGGTTTTCAATGTGCCTTTGTGTGTATCCAAGTGCATATGTGTGTATGACATTGCACACTTGTTTGTCTCTCTGTGTGTATGTGTGTGTACCTGTCATTACGTAACCTCTGTGTCTGTGTGTGAGTTTCTGAGCACGTGTGTCTGTGAGTGTTAGAGGGTACATTTGATTGCACTGTGTGTATATGTGTGTTTCTGTGGGTATGTACCTTTCAGTGGATACCTGTGGGTATTGCAGTGTAAACTGTTTGTGCATCTCTATGTGTACACACGTGTTTCTGAGTGTGTGTACCTGTGTGCAGTGTTGCACGCTTGATTGTATTTCTGTGTATATGTGTGTGTTTCTGAGTGTTGGTATCTGGGTTGCAGTGTACATTTGTGTCTTAGTGTGCATGGGAGTGTCTCTGAATGTGTATGTCTGGATGTTGCAGTGTAACTTTGGTGCATGTCTCCTGTGGATGAGTGAGTTTCTGAGTGTGTGTACCTGTGGTGTTGCATTGCATCTGCTTGCATGTCTCTGGGTGTACAATGTGTGTGTCTGAGTGTGTTTGCCTGTCTGACACTTTTGAGTGTGTCTCATGTATAGTATGTGTGTGTTTCTGAGCATGTGCATTTCTGCAGGCGTGTCCGAGTGTCCATAGGGATGTAAAGGTGTGTGTAGGGGGTGCAAACACAGCTGAGAGCTTCCAAACAGAAAACCTCCCTGAACCTTTAAAGCTCCTCTTCTGTCTGCTCTTCATGGCTGAACTGTGCTCGTGCTGTGCACCTTCCCAGTGGTGACCCAGCGATTGGTGCCGGCTCTGAGCAGGGTGCTGGGATGGTGCACGTTGATTTTTCCAGTTGCTTTTGCTCCGAAGCCCATGTATCCCCTGTCCCTGGCTCCCTTGGCCCCACAACAGCCCATGTCTCTCTGGCCAGGAGCCTGCACTCAGCACAGTTGCTGAGCAAACTCACGGATGTGAGGAGCTCAGGGCTACTCTGCACTCGCCGGAGGCACCAGCATCTCTGATTCCAGGATGCTAGTTGGACGAGACAGAGAGGCGATCTGGTTAGTCCTTCTCATTTTCCAGAAGGTGAGTGGAGACCAGAGTGTTTACCAGGCTCTTTGGCCTCATGGTGACAATATTAACTCCAGTAACTATCACTTGTCGAGCACTCAGCGTGTGCCAGGCTCTTTTCACAGAGTAGCTCCTTAAACCCCCACAGGCCCCTGTGATGTCATTTCCCATCCTACACACAAGGAAATCGAGTCTCAGAGAGATGATGTGACCTGCCCAGAGTCACACAGCACAGAAGTGGACAAGCTGTGATTCGAACCCAGCTTCTCAGATTCCAAATGCCAGAGTCGTGACCCCTACCCTGTCCCATTGCCCAAGGCAGTTGCTGTTTATTGAGCCCTACTGTGTGCTGGGCTCTGGGTGGGGCTTGGAGATACAGAGATGATAAGACAGATGTGGTTTGCCGTGTGTCCTCTCCACTGGGAACCTTGAGGAGAGAGCCCCGTGTCCCCAGCAGCCAGCACAGAGCTTAGCACATAGTAGGGCCTCAGTGAATGTTGGCTGAATAAATGAATGAGCCACTGCAGGGTCTACCAGAATAAGCACTCAGTCTTCTAGTTTTCTTTTTTGTCCATAAAAGGAACAAGGACAGAGGATGTCCTGTGACCTCACAAATGTCCCCTTAAAGCATCCATGAAGGGGCCCCATCTCTGGGTCTGTGGCTCACCCACATTGGGCGATCCGAAGGGCCCTTTTGGCTCTGCAGGGCTGTAGTTCTGTGGCCTGGTGGCTAAGGGATCGTCTTGTCCAGGGATTTTGCTTGGGGATTTGCTTCTTCATGTGCATAGACTTCTTCATTTCTCTGGGGTGTGTTTCCCTTGACCCTGGATTCCTAGCACCTAGCACCACGCCTGGTAGTGACTCCACAGACAGGCTTTAGAGCCAGACCAACTAGACTCTGGCTCAGGCTTGGACTCTTGCCGGGTGGGTGTCCTTGCACCAGCCACAGCATTCATTAAGCCTCAGTGTCCTCATCTGCTCGGTGGGGACAATAATTGCATCTACTTCAGAGAATTATGAAGATTACACAAGCAAACATCTATATAACAGCACAGTGCCTGGCCCATGAAAAGGTGTTCAGTAATGCACAGGTACCATGATTATTTCCACTACCAATGTTATGATCATTAGCATATCTCAAAAAGCACATTAAAGCAACATGTAGAAGGGAATAACTCACCAAGCTGTGAAATCAGGAAAAGCTTCCAGGAGGAAGTGGTGTTGGAATGGCATCTTTAAATACATCACACAAGCACCATGAATTCTTTGCAGAAAAATTACGACATAGAGATCAACATGGAGGAGAGAAAAATTCAGGAGACAGAAGCCACAAGGTGTTTAAAGCACGAGTCAGCTCTGTTGGGAGAGAAACTCCCAGATGGAATGAGAACTCGAAAGGGTCCCTGGGCTCAAGGAGGGGACCCAGGAAGGGAACACTTGTAGGGGCCTCTCCCCAAGGACGGGCTTCAGCCTTCCCAGGAGAGGGTGTGTCGCCCCCTGGCTGAGGATCCCAAGTCTGGGTCAGAGAGATTTTCATGCCAGATCCAGGACTACGTGCACCTGAGGGAATAAACCCCAGGAGCAAGCTGACCTCAGATGATCAAACCTCAGGCGTCTCTGGGGAGCCCTGTGTACTGTGACCGTGTCTGTCGCCCATGAACCTTCCTGATTCTTCATCCGCAGCCCTCCAGAGCCAGAGGATCAGAAGTCCTTCTTATTCCTCTTGCCTCATCTCACCATCTTTTTCTCTCAAAATAAAATAAACTCAGGAAAAGAATAAAAGACTTTGAAGCCATTCTCGGTTTTTGCCTTTTGTTCCCATGTGACCTCAAGACAAAACCCTCTGTTACAGAGCAATCCATTAGAAACCTTAATTGGGGGGGTTTTGAGATTTGGATACAGTTTTAAACGTGTTTTGTAAATAATAAGAGTGGAACTTACATTATTTAAAGGTTCAAATCCTAAATCATCCTAAAGCCAGTGAAAGGAGAAAATAAAGATCAGATATTTATGAAAGAAGAAAATAAAATGAAGTGCCTCAGCAAAACTAATGACATGGACAGATCTCTTTCAAGAATAACAAGAGAAAATTAAGGCAGATATTAGGTGAAAAAAAGGGGCAATAATTAGATATAGATATTTGTAAAATTATGAGATTTTATTGTAAATAACTTAATGCCATTGAACTTGGAAAGACAGATGAGATGGTTAATTTCTCCTAATATATGAGTTAGTAAAACGGATGCAGACAAAAGAGTCCACCCTCAACATGGGGCCACTGAAGGCATTGAAGGAGGCGGCCATGGTCTGGAAGGTACCTGGATGAGGAGCTAGTCCTGACCCCGAGCAAAGGCTCCATCTGCTGGCCACAAGATAAAAGGCCAAGCAGGCTGTGGTAGAGCAAGAACTTTAATAAGTGATAAGCTAGCAAATTGGAAGATGGCAGACCATGGTCCAGAAAAAAAACCATCTTCAAAAAAAGATGAGAGAAAGATACGCTTGAATGTGCGTTGAGAATTTATGGAATTGTACCCAAGTCAATGCTTTTAGAAGCTACCTCTGGATGGGGATAGGGGAGTCTTAAATTTTTATTTTACATCCTTCTGGACTATAAACCTTTTATTAATAAATATTGTTTTAAAAACAGTGTTTCCTCCCCACTCCCCAGGGCTACCCTGCCTCCCACAAGACCCCAGGGTACCAGGCGCCCGATGAGAAACATTGTATTAGGCATGGACTGCCTGGGCCGGGAAACGAAGTATGCAAACACATCTTCCCTCATTTTCCAACAAATTCCATTAATTTCCATTTCACGTTTCCATTTCTGCTTAAGACAGAAAAGCAATCTACTGAAACACGGGGATTTCTCAGGCATTTCGGGTTTAAAAGGCACCTTCTGCAGTTACCCACATCTCTGCCCTCCATCTTGACCTCCAGGCTACAACGAGGGTGGTTTGCTGTGGGCTGTGTGTGCTCCCCACTGCTGCATGGGGCTTGTCTTGGCATGCCTGGTGGTCACGGGTCCGTGCTACCCTTGGCAGGGGGTATCCTGGCATGGACTCCTCAGAGGAAGCAGGTTGCTGCAGCGCAGGGCCCCTCTCAGCTGCTGAGGCCAATCTGTGTCATTGTCTGTGGCTGGACCCAAGGCCCCTCTGCTGGCCACATGCCTTGTCCACTCATTTGGGCTGTCACGTAGGAGGGCTGGGAACCTTTTACACATCTGCAGGGCCCACTACATATTTTGTGAGGTCCACTGCAAAATGAAAATTCAGAACACCTTATGCTAAGAGCAGGGGGAAATATGCATTTAAAGGTGCTAAGAAAGTTTTCCTTTAAAATATTTTATTACTTATAAAACAATGAGTGAAAAAGACACAAGTAACAACATACATTTACACATTACAAAACACTCTTTTCAGTGTCTTTATATAATACATACAACACACAACACTTTCTCAATATTATATCTGAATAGACCATAAGATTTTTCTGGCTCACTGTTATGCAAATTCATTTATTATCTCATGAAAATGTATACTTTTAACAACTTTTATTTTTACTTGATGTCGTTGCAAGCAATATCAGTTGCTCTTGGCAAATGCAAGATTGCAAATAATGTTAATTTATGAAGATGAGAAGGATCTTTTTGTTGGTGCAGACATTAGTGGAGCCGTTAAAAGTATTTGCTAGGCTATGACAACATTGGATGGATTTCTGATAAATTACTTCAAAGTAAATTTGACTACACCTAGAGCTGGTGATTCTTGTGGAACAATTTTCCTAAAAAGATTTAACTCTACAAACAAATCAACTCCATATAATCTGAATTTAATTGTAAGCATAAATTTATACTTTGGCATTTTAATATTTCCTCTGACACTTCCCATAACCTGTGGAGGTTGTACAAATAAGCGAAGGTGGGCTCTGGATTTGTATATAATTCAAAATGCCTTTTTATTCATCCTACCACTATATATTCAGTTACATGAAATATTAATTTTAAAATTGTCTTCCTCATTAACACATGGTTCTTCTGAAACTTCATATGAAAAAAGTGTTTTCTGCCAACTGCAATGATCTTTAAGTTTAATTTACTATTTCTAAGTTTGTAGGTATTTACTTGTAATGTTGCATCCGTTTTCAAACCAGGATGCTAAACTCTTTGAAGAATTCCAAGATTCTTCAATTCTCCCTGATATGCTTTATTGCAATGCCGCATGTACCCACTTTTATTTTGCAGGAATTGACTGATCAAGTCTGCTGCCTGAGTCCCCCAGTTCGTGTCCTGGCATTCAGGCTGGACATCTGTATTTGTGCAGATGCCACCGGGACAGTCAGACGAGCCACCCTGCCGCCGCGAGTCCTGGCACGCCCCCATGGAGAAGCCCTCCTCTCTCCTAAGGGTGTAACTGCTGCTGCCTCTGGAAACATCCCCATCAGCTGAAGTCTGGTGAACAGCAGGGCTCTGGAGGAACTTGGGTTTCTGGGAGAGGATGGCATTCCAGCAGACAGCGGGTGGGTCGTGGGGGGCCGCGCGCATCAGCCAGGAGGAAAGCCGAGCCACAGCGCTCTAGGGTCTGAAAAACCCAGCCCCAGGGCACCCTGGCTGGTCTCGGGGGACTTGGGCACCAGCCCCTCTTCTGGCATCCCCTCTGGGATCCGTGAATCCCAGAGTTCTGGAAAGCCGCCCAGCCTCCCGAGCTGGGGGCCCGCAGGGTTAGTCCTGGCTGCTCTGGGCACGGGTGGGGGTGCAGGGTCAGAGGTGGGGCAAGAGTAGGGTGCTGAATGCTGGTGCCGACCCCTGCAGACTCTGCGGTGGGCGAGGCTGCCCCTGCCTCTCTCTCCAAGGAGCCGCCCAGGAAGAGTCGCGGGTCAGCAGAGAGGGGAAACAATGGCAGTGGGGGCTGCAGGGCACGCTGGGGTCAGCACTGACCGCTAGTGGGAGGGGCGAGTGGCCGCTTCTGGGGGCGACAGCAGGCGGCTGTGGAGGGCGGTGCTCGAGGTGGTGGCTGGTCACCGTGGATCGGAAGGACGTTCCGGGAGCGCGCCCCAGCGCGCGGCAGAGCCCCGGAGCCAGCAGCCGCGCCCAGCGGACCGGCACCCAGCGGCACCTGGCGGCAGCTCCAGGCCCGCCCCGCCCCGCGATCACGTGTACATCAGGCCCCGCCCCTGGACGCCCGGGCCCCGCCCCCTCCCTCTGCCGTTCCTGCGGACCCGGCTGCGGCGGTGCCAGGTGAGTCTGCGTGGCCGCGCGGCCGGCGGGCCGGGGCAGGGTCGCTGGGGGCGGCCGGCGCGAGGTCTGAGGGTGCGGGCGCCTCCCGCGAAGTCCCCCGCTCTTTATCCACCGCGTCCCCACCCGGGTCCCTGACGCCCTCTGCCTTGCTAGGGCCGGGGGCCGCGGACCGTCTACCGACGTGGGTTCCCTACTCTCAGACCCCAGGGTTCAGGGCAAACGGCGTTGCGGGTGGGAGCCGGGTTCTGCCCAGAGCAGCCTCGCGGGGCCGGGGGTGGGCGGTGGTCTGGGCCGGCTCTGCGCGCTGGGGGCGCTAGGCTCCTAGAGGACGCTACGCATCCTGAATTAATCAAGGAGCCTCGACGTTCTCCCAGAACCAACTAGAACCCTTGGGGCCCCGCTAGGGATGCGAATACCACAGGAGGGGTTTGGGGTTGAGGCGCGGCCTCCAGAGGGGAGACCGCCTCTCCAGCGCTCAGTCCCCCTTAGTTGGGGGAGGCCGCATGGTGCGCACTTGGAAAGCCTCAGGGCCTCCAGTCCCCCCCCACACGCGCCGCCAGCCAGGGGAGGGTGCCCCCTGGACCCTCTTCTCTCTGCACTGCTCCTCGTTAAATTCCCTGGGGAGGAAGGGAAAAAGCAAACATCTTTTCCCCAGAGGAGAAAGCTTGAGTCTGATTAGTGTTTAGGCTTATTGAGAAATTGATTATCATATTCTTCCTGGCAGGCGTTGATGGAGGGAGAGAAGGCATCTGGGGTTTGGGCAGGTGGGATTGGGGGTGGAGGGGCACCTTTGGTAGAGGCCCCCTCTGCGCGGGTTGTTGGCTTCCTCTCTCAGAGCAGCAAGGGGAGGGAGGGGGTTTCTTTAACGCATCTGGGTCAGACCCCCTGGAGGAGAGACAGATTGTGCCTCTCCTGATGCCTGTGGACCCCTACCCTGTAGCTGGGTTCTCTGAAGCCCAGAGCCTGACTGCTGGTCTCTGTTGTCCTGGGTCAGGCGAGGCCCTCAAGCAGCTGCGTGGCCTCGCAAGCCTGCTGCTGCTCCTCTGTGGCCCTGCACGGGAGGGCTACACATCCTGGCCGGGCTGCCCAGCTACTCTGTGCAGTGGCTGTGCGCTGTGGGCAAGTGCACTTGTCCAAGGCAGGTGATGTGATGCGTGAGGCCCAGAGGACAGGATGGGGAGTGCAGCAAACTGGAGAGCAGGCGCCCCAGGGAGGCCCGCCTCTTGGCTCTGCTTAATTGTTGTATGGGAGAGTGCCTGCCTGCTATGGCTAGATCACCCCCATTTGTTTATAAGAAGGCAGAAAATCAGGTTTTGATATGAAATTTCCATTTTTAAAGTGTCGGAAACTAATTTAAAAAAAAACACACAGTGGCTGCCAAACTAAAATACATGGCCCTATGGCTGGCAGTTTGCAACCTCGGTTTTATTTCACGCCTTCAGAGGTGGGAATGTGTTTCATGTCTAAATATCCAGCCAATAGACTCTTGAGCAGCCTCTTCCATCAGGCATATTTCTGCCTGAAGAAAAGGGGTGTGACTGCTTCCTAGTGGGATTTCTGGGTCATATCTGTAAGAGGTTTGCAGGGTTGTGTAAAGCTGCCTTGGTAGTTGGCTGTTTACCCCAGCTGAGTCAGACATGTGTTCCCAAAGAGTTTTTCCTCCTTGCGTTTAATATTGTTAATGATGCCTTCTGACTTTTTCACTCTGTTTTCCACACATTTGTCACCACTTCTGCTTTTGGATCTCTGTGCTGGGAAATCTGAGGCTTACATGGAAGATTGATTTTTAACGCCCTTTGAACTGTTTGTTGGCTGTAATATTTGCATGCAATTGTGACACTTTAAAAATAGGAGACCACAGGGTTTGGAAAAAAGAATCTTCTGGGCAGATGAGTAAATGGAAAGGCCAGCCTTTAATTTTGTTAACATCCCAATTACTTCGCTGTAACCCTTGTGACGATTTCTGTCTCTTGTGATGCACTGCCTGGTTTTGTCCCGGGGACATGGCCCAAGCCTGGCTGACTGCACCCCTGCTGCATCGTGTGGGTTGGAAAGTTCATGTGTCCCACTGGCCAGCAGAGGTCACTATTCCACAGTTGTTAGAGGAGAAAATGCCTACAGTCCACACCACTTCTCTTTTGTTTGAGGGAGGTTTTACTCATAGTGCTAGTAGGACTGTTTTGATTCATACCTGTCTGTATTTTCCATATGTTCTTTAAAAAATCAATTATTTTTATATATTGTGTTTAAAGTGCTGACGGCTTGAGCGGGCTTCTGTAGGTAGTTGCCTGTGGGGGGCAGAACAGCACCATCTGTTAGGCACCTAGTAGGTCCTGGAACCCGTGCCCCACACTCTACATGCATCACCCTTACCGGCCGTCTGTCCTCCAGGGCTGTTGTGAGTTCACCTGTTTTCTGGACGAGGAGGCTGAGGTGAGGGGAGGAGAGATGATTTGCCCAAGGACACACAGCTAGTGGAGATGGGAGTCAGATGGGGAGATCTGTCCTCAAAGCCAGGCGCTTAAGTTTCCTGGAGCTGTACTTTTTCCTCAAGAAGGGATATTTCAGCGGCCTTAAGCAGCAGTCATTAAGAATGTATGAGAAGAGTATATATTTTTGATGGAAAACCTTATACATAGCTTACTGTGTTTCTTCTGCAGTTTCAGCCTGTAATTTGCTTGAAGAAGCTAGACTGTACTTTCTACTTCTTGGTCTTTGAAAAATGGGAACTGTGATGTTCTGTGAGGCTTTGCTCCTTCTCCACATGAAAACAAATGTTAGTAATACATGGTCTCCAAAAATGTCTCAAGCTTCATACCCATTTGGTAAGTAAAGTTCACTAAAAAGATTTCTAATCTCAGTTTACACGTCCAACTGCAAACTTTCTAACTTTGAAAAGAGACTGTTTGTCAATGAAAAGATAAATGTTTTATTGGACTTTTATTTATTCATGTTTTCAAAGACAAATCACTAGGATTTTCCATAAAGCTGGAGAGTTACAAGAGGACAGCTGTGTTCATCTCTAGATAATGAGTGGCCAGTTTGACCCCTGTTCTCCCTGAAGAGGTCATGTGAGAACAGTAAGAAAAGGCTTTGTATCTTTTGGGCTGTGATAAAAGGGCATTTGGTTCTGGAGTCTTAACAAATTCACCTGGCATACTGTTGTCCGTTGTTCTTTCAAATTTTTAGATGTTTTGTGATTGCTATTAACTATAAATGTTATTATTATTAGAACAGAAAACCATATTACCCTTTTAGATCTTCTTAATTAATAAAATGTAGCTGACTCACTGTTGTTGTCAGCAAACCCTTAAGTTTTCCCAGGGATAGCGAGTAGCTCAGGGTAGTAAAAGCACAGCCCCGGGGGGGGGGGGGGGGGCGGGGTCGAGTGGCTATAAGCCAACATCTGTGGTGGTGAGCACTGGAGAACGAGTGGGGGGTGGCGTGGGATTCTGTTTTAGATGGGGGTGGTCAGGGAAGGCCTTCCTGATGAAGTGAGGTTTGGCCAGAGGCCTGACTGAGGTAAGGGAGAGGATACGTGGAAACCTGGGGGAAGAGTTGCAAGAAGCAGAAGGACCCCTAGACCCGAGCATGGCTGATTAGTTCAAGGCCAGGGAGGGGAGGAGTGGGAGGTGAGGGCAGAGACGTAGGAGGGACCAGGTCACATCAGGCCTGGTAGGCGACAGTAAGGACTACTCTTACTCTGAGTTGGGCAGCCACTGGAAGATTCTGAGCAAAGGACCAATATAGGCCCACTTACATTTTAAAAAATGAAATCTGGCTGTTCTGTGGAAAGTAGACTGGAGAGGGGAGTGGCAGGTCCGAATGAAAGTGGGGAGCCTAGTTAGGAGGCTACTGCTGGGAGAAAGGAAGGTGATGGGAGGAAAGTGGTAGAGGGACAGTGACGAGAAGCAGGCAGGTCTGGGGCTCTCATGAAGGAAGGAAGAGGTGCTGAGAATTGCTGGTGGGATGGTCGTGGCTGTGGAAGAAAACAAGTCATTAACATTGACTCAGAGGTCTTTGGCTCACAGTTGGTGGAATGAAATTGCCATTTGCTGAGATAGGAGAGGAGTGGGTTTACGGGGAGGTGTTACTGGCCACACAAGAGAGAGACCAAAGTGAAAACTGGAACGCCAGGCTAATGGCAAGGAAAGGGTTTTATTGAAGGCAGCCAGAGGAGGAGACGGGAGCTAGAACTCAAATCCACCTCCTGGAGGGAAAAAGGTAGGGGTATTTATTTCAGGTGATGTCAGCCAAAAGACCAGAGTGAGCCCTCAAATTCCTCTCCTCAGAAGATGGGAGGCAGGGGTTTGTAAAGGTTGCAAGGAATGCAGCTGCTTGTTGGGAGGGGGCGCCTGTGGCCTTGCTGGTCGGCGCTTTCCCACCAGCCTGCGTTTGGCCTTGTGAGGCTGCTGGCAGGGAGGAGGAGGGTGAGATGAGGGAATCCGCAGGTGGGTGTCCTTGGTTGTCTGACTCTATGATGGGTGGTGGATTGTGGTGCCAGGAAGCCAAGGAGTTGGGCTCTGGGAAGCATCAGCGTCTTGATAGTCTCGGGATATCAGTTTCTTGTAATAAACCTCAAGGATCAGTAATTAGCTAAAACTTCAGTGTGAGCCCAGCATGAGGCCACATGGGCTTTTAACAATTTGTAACTTCTATTTGCCTTTTGTATGTGGGGGGATAGGAAGGTTAAAGAAACTGATATTTCTATATGAATGTAACTAAAGAAGCAAGGAAGGGGATGGGTGTTTTTGGTTTTAAACCCATGTATGCTGGGTTTAATAGTGTAGGGGAACAGATATCAGGGCTGGCATCAGACGGAGATGGGTT
This sequence comes from Diceros bicornis minor, assembly GCF_020826845.1. Taxonomy (NCBI): domain Eukaryota; kingdom Metazoa; phylum Chordata; class Mammalia; order Perissodactyla; family Rhinocerotidae; genus Diceros; species Diceros bicornis. Next base: position 55,617,984 of record NC_080752.1, read on the forward strand.
AGTTAAGGTTGGCGGCATATAACTGAAAAACTCAAAATAGTGGTGGCTTAAGTAGCATAGAAATTTATTTGTTTATTTTTTCACATAAAAGAAGATCCAGAAACAGGCTGTTTCAGGATGACTCCCTGAGGTTATCAGGGATTCAGGCTCATTCTGGCCCCAAGGGGTGGTCCGCATCCCTGTGGGCCATCCTCCGGCTCTCGTTTTTGTGGCTTGGGTGGCCATGGGTGAATCTCAGAGGGTCTGTGCCCAGGCCTCAGTTTCCCCATTTGTCCAAAGAGGGCTGGTCTCGGTGGAGGAGGATATGGACAGGCGGGCGCAGGGGCTTGTCACAATGCGTTGTGACTGCAGGTGGCCTGCGCGTTCAACCAGCCAGAGAGGGAAGTACAGGCTGCTCCTGCCAGCAGGTGCTTCTATGGGTTTGTCAGGTCAGGGTTGGTGTGGGACGCTAACCCACTTTAGAGATGAGGAATAAACCAAGGGGCTGTTACCTGCCCAAACCTCCAGCCACCGGGGGTGGGACAAGAAGGGGGTGGCTGCCCTCACTCCCACGTGCCTGTGCTGTCTCCCTCTCCAGGATCCTGGCACCCTGCACTTCGAGGTGGCTGAGGCCACATGGCCACAAGAGGCTGAAGGTGGCCCTGGTGCTCTGGGTCCCTGCTGCCCGCAGGCCTCAGCACCACACAGCCTTCAGGGTCACCTTGAGTGGCAGCTGTGGGAATGGGGGTTGGTGACCTGCTGCCCAGCCACCTGCTGCCTCCCCGAGTTCAGGACCTCCTCTGGGCCCCCCCAAGACTACTGTCGCTCCAAGGCCGCCACCACCGGGAAGGGTAAGTCTCTCTCTCTCTTTTTTTTTTTTTTGTTTATTGTCGTAACATTGGTTTATAACGTTGTATAAATTTCAGGTGTACGTCATTATACTTCTGTTTCTGCATGGATTACATCTCGTTCTCATGTTCACCACCCAAACACTAATTACAATCCATCACCACACATGTGCCTAATTATCCCTTTCGCCCTCCTCCCTCCCCCCTCCCCCCTTTCCCTCTGGTAACCACCAATCCAATCTCTGTCTCTATGTGTGTGTTTGTTGTTATTATCTACTACTTAATGAGTGAGATCATACGATATTTGACCTTCTCCCTCTGACTTATTTCACTTTGCATAATACCCTCAATGTCCATCCATGTTGTCACAAATGGCTGGATTTCATCGTTTCTTATGGCTGAGTAGTATTCCGTTGTGTATAAATACCACATCTTCTTTATCAGTTCTTCCCTTGATGGGCACTTAGGTTGCTTCCGCGTCTTGACTATTGTGAATAATGCTGCAGTGAACAAGGGGGTGCGTGTATCTTTACGCATTGGTGTTTTCACGTTCTTTGGCTAGATACCCAGCAGTGGAATAGCTGGATTGTGTGGTAGTTCTATCCTTAATTTTTTCAGGAATCTTCATACTGTTTTCCATAGTGGCTGTACCAGTTTGCACTCCCACCAGCAGTGTATGAGAGTTCCCGTCTCGCCACACCCTCTCCAACACTTGTTTCCTGTCTTGTTAATTATAGCCATTCTCACGGGCGTGAGGTGATATCTCGTTGTAGTTTTGATTTGCATTTCCCTGATAATTAATGATGTTGAACATTTTTTTTTTTGAGGAAGATCAGCCCTGAGCTAACATCTGTGCTAATCCTCCTCTTTTTGCTGAGGAAGACCGGCTCTGAGCTAACCTCTATTACCAATCTTCCTCCTTTTTTTTATTTCTCCCAAAGCCCCAGTAGATAGTTGTATGTCATAGTTGCACATCCTTCTAGTTGCTGTATGTGGGACGCGGCCACAGCATGGCCGGAGAAGTGGCGCGTCAGTGCGTGCCTGGGATCTGAACCCGCTAAGCCACCGGGCCGGCCCTGTTGAACATCTTTTCATGTGCCTGTTGGCCATCTGCATATCTTCTTTGGAGAAATGTCTCTTCAGGTTTTTTGCCCATTTTTTAATTGGGTTGTTAGTTTTTTTGTTGTTGAGATGCATCAGTTCTTTGTATATTTTGGAGATTAAGCCCTTATCAGATGTATGGTTTGCAAATATCTTCTCCCAATTGTTAGGTTGTCTTTTCATTTTGTTGATGGTTTCCTTTGCTGTGCAGAAGGTTTTTAGTTTGATGTAGTCCCATTTGTTTATTTTTTCTATTGTTTCTCTTGCCCGGTCAGACATGGTACTTGAAAATATGTTGCTAAGACTGATGTCAAAGAGCATACTGCCTATGTTTTCTTCAAGAAGTTTCATGGTTTCAGGTCTTACATTCAAGTCTTTAACCCATTTTGAGTTAATTTTTGTGTATGGTGTAAGGTAATGGTCTACTTTCATTTTTTTGCATGTGGCTGTCCAGTTTTCCCAACACCTGAGACTACCGTCCTTCCAAGGCGAGCGCCACTGGGAAGAGTAAGTCTCTTCCTGCCATCTTACCTGGCATATGGCACGGGTGTGGAGAGATTTGTGCGTGGCTGCCACATGCCTTTGTAGGCATCCTCCAGAGAACTTGCTGGACGTTTCTCCGAAGTTCATCGATTTCTCTCTAGTTGTTTGGGACTTGCTTGTCATTCTGAAATGATTCCTGTTGAGAAAACATTTAATTTAAATTCGGTAGCCCTATTTTGGGGAAATGGTGTGTATAGAATTCAGATTACATAATTTTGCTTCTGTATGTTTTTGATAAAAATTTTGTTGAAGCTTGTCAAAATCTTAGTATAAATTAGGGTAACAACTAGAGTATCTCCATCTTTGAGCTGGCTAAAGGCATATTTTAAAGTATTCCAGTCTTCCTCAATAACAAAACCAGAGGCCTTCAGCAGGACCCCTCCCCTCTTGAGACCCCATCTGTCAGGTAAGGAGCTTATTATACCAGATGATTTCTGGATTCCTGATGGAAAATTTTATAAATCTATAATCCAGCCTGAATCAAGTCTTGACTTAAAAAATGGTTTTTCTGCACTCGACACTTCAGAAGGATCATCTTTGGTCAAAAGTTACTTGGCAATACCCTTCTCCCCGTGTGGCTGGTGGAGATGAGGTGCAGGCCCCAGTATGGTTAATGAGTCAAAGTCAGCAATGGTGTTGGCGTCTCATGAACATGTTCTTCTCGTTACAGTCCATTATTATTGAGCTATTATTTATAAGGTTCATGCCAACAGATAATTAACCAGAAATTGGGAAACTGTTAAGGTGCTGTCGTGTCGTCCCCCCCCACCCTCCCTTTTTTTTTTCCCCCCTAGGAGAAGCCGAGGCTTTGGGATGTGGTTATATCAGCGTCAAGACGTCCTGGTTCTATTTCCAGGTGGTTCTCAAGAGAGACAAAAACATGAGGTAGTAAGCATGCAGGACGTTAAACTGTGTGAGCAGAGATTCAAGGAACCCTTCACCCTCCAGAATGACTAGGGGGTCTAAAGTGTTAGTCTCTGTGGTTATCTAGTTATAATCTGTTTGAATGAAGCAAAGGTATGCTGCGCTTTAGGTAATGATCAAATAAAATAAATAAATGTGAGTTTTGGCCTTACTACAAACTAAAGCAAAAGAAAAAAGATATAGTCAGAAAACTGCATTTGGTCATGTGGGTTCTGGATGAAAAGACAGATGCCTGGATTGGAAGATGAAACGGTTCAATCAGGGGGTGAAAGAAAGAGAGAAAGGAAAAGCGTGCAGTGTATTCCAGAAAACTCTGCTATTAATAAAGAGCAATCAGCTGAGACCTCAATCAGTTACAGCCCCTTGAGGTGGTATCTGGTTGTGATTCTGCTTGTTCCTTGGCTTCTGGAATCTACCGCCGTTTCTGGTTTAATGTCTCTTTCGTAATACTTGCCTGTTTTTAATCAACTTTATTGAGTAATTACCTCTTTTAATCCCCTTTTCTTTTTTTTGTGAGGAAGATCAGCCCTGTGCTAACATCTGCCAATCCTCCTCTTTTTTTGCTGAGGAACACTGGCCCTGGGCTAACATCCGTGCCCATCTTCCTCCACTTTACATGGGATGCTGCCACAGCATGGCTTGCCAAGCAGTGCGTCGGTGCGCACCCGGGATCCAAACCGGCGAACCCCGGGCCACTGCAGTGGAGCGCGCGCACTTAACCACTTGTGCCACCGAGCCGGCCCCTTAATCCCCTTTTCAAAGTCCTAAAAATGATTGTTACTTAAATAATCAGCAACAATTATCAGGGACAGAAGCAACCAGCAGGCCTTGTAGTTGTGTCCCAAACACAGAAATCAAGGGGAAATCTATGAAGGAGACTTTTTTCAAGAAAGGTAGCTAATTAAATAAGGTAAATGGGGGAAATTATGCAAACAATATCTGGAATAATCCTCTAACCGCCCCACGTTATTCATTTAGTCATTCGTTCGACTGTTTTTGAGCATCTGCTCAGTGGTAAATCCAGTGCTGAGTTCTGGGTACCTACTCTGACCTCTGTCCAATGGCCTTGTGTGTGGCAGGTGAGGCAGACCCATGAATGCTTAGGAAAAGTAGAAGGGCATTCTCACGTTTTAACCAATGAGGCCAGTGTCAATTTCTTTAGAAAACTGGGAAAAACTTGTTTTTGTTAAATCAACTAGTTGTTTGACTGACTTGACCTCTGAAGTCAATCAGAATCATTAATCAAGTAGACAGCTATAGGTGGAGCTGGACCTGAAAGTTTTAGTAATTCCTACTATGTCACATTTGCAACTCTTATCAATTAAAGTCAAATCAGAGTTAACTCAATAAATGTTGCTTAACAGATACTTGCTAAACATGTGCTGAATAAATGAGTGATTATTCATTCAATTATTCATTGAGTAATCCTGAAATCTACTTCATTCCTTCTCAGATTTTAATGTACATATGAATCATGTGCTAGTCTTATAAAAATGCAGAGTCTGATTCAATCAGCCTGGAATGGGGCCTGAAATTCTCCATCTGTAACAAGCTCCTAGGAGATGCCAATGTTACTAGTCCATGAATCTCACCTTTAGTAACAAAAATGTCCTTAGTAGACAACAGTCATATAGGAAGCTACTGAAAGTCATGGCTCCTGCAGTATGTCACATTTCCGTCGTTTATCAGTGGTGTGGTCTTCGGAAAGTTACTTAACTCTTTGAATCTTACTGTCCTCATCTTTTCAGTAGGGAAGATGATACCTACCTCACTCATTGTTATGTGAATCAAATGATATAATGAGTATTCTACTTCTATAATCCCTTATCTTTAATTAGCATTATTATTAGTCCTTAAGTAGAGGTGATTAATGAGGATCTTTCTGTGAATGCATAGTAACTTTATTGGCAAACTAATACAAATGAGTGTTCTGAGATGTGAAGCCTTAATGAAGTGCTTGCTAGACATACAGGCACACACACGTGTAGCATATTTCTTAACTACTAAAGCAGTTAAGTATGGGACCCGATTTTGCATGGTTTACAATAGGATACTCTGTCATTATAGCATGTTAATTATTATTTACAAAGTCATTGTTAAAAATGAGATGTCCTTGTGTGACAAAGGCCCACAGCCAATATCGTATGGATAGCACAGAAAGAGGTTGGAAATTGATGATTTATGGATCAGGAAATAACAGCCCTCAACTCTCCTGACTTCCCTAGCCATGTTGGGCAGTTTTGCATCCCCTTTTGGTTGTCAGCTGTGTTTGTACTAACGGTGATAGCTTTGCAGGCTGAAGCAGGATATGTACGTTCTTGGAGGTGCTGTCTGGAAATTCTCCCAGCATGACTGGGAGGCCAAGGGCAGACTGTTGCTGCTCATCCATCAGAAACATCATGTGTTCTGACCTCAAACACAGTCCATGTCATTCACTGTCACAGGACAAAGGGTCTGACTCTATTCCCACGCGCCAGTGCCCACTAAACACTAGGTGGTGTCGCCTTCCTCTGAGAAACATTTGTACGTTAATTTTTGCATTTACAGCAGGCCAGGTATTAGACTCTATGGGATTTGGAAAGCTTGGAAAATGATTTTAAAGAAGAGCTGCAAATATTTAAAGATTTGAGAAGTAAGATATACGAGAATAGTGAAAGAGAGAAGGTAAAGCCAAGGGCACCTCAACACACCTTCTTACTAGGAACATTTGGAATCAACCCCCACACCCTTCATTAGATCTAATGATTCTTCTGTTTACATTATTCTAAGAATTTGCTTCTATTCATCTTATAACATGCATTTAATTCCATCATATGTCTGGTTATTTATCACTTATTTCATTTCATCTAGGAGGTTGTGTAGATACATGCCTTACTCATCCTGGCTATCTCCCAGAGTGCCAGAAATAGTGATTTCTTTCAGTAAATGTTTGTTAAATAAATACATGGTGTATAAATGACCACCATTGCATACATATAATTAATATGGTTCAGGAAGTGTATCGCCATACTACATCATTAATGCAAACATAGCTGACAACCAAAAGGTGATATAAGGACGTAGAAATTGTGTTGGAGGAGACTAGAACTAAGCATTGTCTACAAATAGTCTGAGTGTCATGGTGTCACTGGCCTGTGGAATAACAAAGAGATTCAGAATTGTTTACTGAGAAAAGTATAAAATTTACTTGCAAGAAAATTTCTATTCCGGCAAGTTGAGATGCTCCATTAAGTCAAATACACAGTTATCTCTGTATTTCCCGCAGTAAAACATCTGTGCCATCCCCACGCCTGGTACCTCTGAGCACATTGCTGCTCTTCTCTTAAACAGCAACACACTGCCTTCTCTACAGATTCTCCAAGGGAATCCAGTCTTGACATGAGAGCTACTAGCCGATAGCAACAGCTTCTCCGGGACAGCTGAAGTTCGAGAGGCATGGGTCACCCGTTCCCGAGTCCATCCTCCTTCAACACTGAAACTGGTCTGTCTGGTCCCAATGATCCCATGATTGCTAAGTCTAAAGGATACCTCTCAAACTTTATCTAACTTGGCTTATCTGCAGCAGTTAACCTGGCTGACCACTCTCTCCTTGAAAGGCTCTCTACTGGCTTCCTGTAACACCACACTCGCCTAGTCTTCCTCCTTTCAGACCCCCCTTCCCAGTCTACTTTTCGTTTGCTGTGCCTTAACTACTGATGCTTCTCAGGGCTTGGTCGTCCCTTCTTCTCTCCTTCTCAGGCTACACACTCCTTTGAGTGCCCTCATCTTCTCTCACAATTTTAAGTATCGTTTATCCCCCTTCATATGTAATATGAAGCTTCATATGTCACGCTCTCCAGATTTAGTCAATGCTGCATTTTCAGTTTCTAAAATGTAGCTGGTACGTGCATGAGGAAAACTCAATGTCAAAATGTGAAAAATAAAAAATATAGGCATGCGCGATTTTGTGTTTGGAAGCCAGGCATCTGTCTTTGAGCCCGCGTTAGAAATCCACGGACTTGCTTGACGCTCTGCCCACCCTCTCCCGCGACCTGTTGTTTCCTTGACCCTCCCTGAGCTGCTCTCTGACCTTTGCCTAGACTCCACTGTTGGGAAACCTGACAAGCACTTCTTGCTGGACAAGAAAAGCTGCCATCAAGTTTCCCAGAAATTTTCCACCGTTCAGAAAGGGTTTATGCTGTACCAAAAGACTTCACCTTGGGGCCCTTTCAAATAACCAGCTCTCCAAGGAAATTTAGTATCTGAATCAGCTAATCAAAATTAGACTTACTCACGTTTGGAAAACATGTCTATAATTCTGCCTCACTTTATGTAACTGATATGTCCCTGAAATATATACAGATTGGATAGTTGCAAGCTGAATAATAGTTCAAATCTGTTAATCATGTTGTTAAGGAAAACAGAAATACTTCTATCAAGTAAATAATAAGCACCTGATATATCTGTTATGCAAATTTGAACTTTATGAAATAAGTGTCCTTGTTTTTGGAGGCATACTTGTGTGCACTAGTGTACAAGAGAGGGAGAAGGAGAGATTAACACTTGTCCAGGACCTGCGAGTGTCAGGGATCATGCTGGGGACTGTGGCCTGCCGTTATCAGAGAGCTTAGGCGTGGTTTGGTTTGGTTTTGTGTGTGACAGGATCTAGGCCAGAAAAGCACTTTTGTTCCATAGTCAAAATATTTTTGCTCCCCCAAATCCAAGCCTTTGAGTTTGTTTTTTCCCCACTGCCATTCCCCAGGAAATTCACACCAGACAGACTCCTGGGTATTTCTTTCCACTTAATCTCTTCCCTCCCTTCTCCTTTTCCTGAGACAGTTCAAAGGGACAGATCTCATGGCCAAGCTTTCTACTATTAGGTGAGTTATTGACACAAAAATAAGTATTAAATATGTGTAATATATAAAGTAGTATAACTGTATATGTGCATGTATATACGTATACATATATATAGTACAGACACACACACAGGAAGAGAAAGGGAGTTAGTTTTGTTTTTCTGCCTTGGCTAATGTAACTTAGTTTAAGTGATAGTAACCACTCGAGGTCCCTGGGAGCTGAGTCCTTCCATGTCTGTAGCTACATGCAAGCCTCTTTGCTCCCATCTGGTTGCTGGAACAGCCTCTTAATTCCACTTGTCACAAAGATGGGGGCAGTCTGTGGGCCACAGCTCCCAGCTGTTTGACAAGAATTTCTTAACTAGAAGCATAATGGGGTGGGAGAGACCTGGAGAGCACTTAACCTGCATTAACAGTGAGAGAAGAACTCAGGCCCCACCTTCCACTCTGATCACCTTCCAGCCATCTGCTATTCCCCTCCCCCCAGCCACTCCTGTGGGCTTGCAGATGTGAACAGCAGCACTTGTGTTAACAACTTGGGGGTGCAGGAAGCCAGACCCCAGGAAGCAGCAAACGTTTCCCTCAGGGAGGCCCTAGCTTGGGACTTCTTTTCTTTCCTATGTCAACAAAGCCTTCCTTTCTTAACTCACAGGCCATAAAATAAGCCGAATTACTGTTTTTTCACCTTCCCCTCTGGGTGGAAAGGGCCCTATTAGGCCCTTTATAAAGCTAAATTGTGTTGATTTTACTCTCATTAATGGCTCCAACTGCTAAAAAAAAAAAAACCATTGGGGATTTGAAAAAGATGTATCTGAAAAATAAACAAATACACAAACTCTAGTTCTTATTCCAGAAGACTGAGTAGGAGTGCCTCATTGTGTCTCACGTAGTGTAATGAGTAATAAATTGCACAGCAGCTACATAAATATGTCTATACTGGATGTGGAGAACGGTTAATAACCCAACAGCTAATGTAAATGGATGTTTACTTCTGAAATGATGGGAACCCTATAATAATACAAAATAAGCTGACCAAAATTGAAAGAAATGCAAAACATGAAGTCCTCATCCCTGTTTAGTTGTTGTTTAAGGAAGAGCAGAGTAGGAGGATGAAGCAATAAGCAAGTATCAGACATTCCACACACTGGATCTGCACATACACCACATAGCACACGGGCATAAGTAGACACACACACGGTCAGTCGCTGTCCACTGCGGTTCTGCCTCTTTGGAGCACAGGAACCTCTGCCTCTTTGCTGCATGCCTGGAACTGTTTTATATCATGCGAGCCTCTGCCTGACGTCGTGGCCTTCCTTGCCACTGTAGGCTGATCCAAATGCATCCTGCCAGCTGTGTGTGTCCCCAGCACCTTGCACAGTTCACCTTTGCCACTTAGTCCCACCACTGTCCTCAGCCTCTTCCCCCTTACCCACTTTCTGCAGAAGCTGTCCAAAACCCGTTTCCTCTGGGAAGCCTTATCTTCAGGTGTCCAGTGATTTTTTTTCTCATTTGAACTCTCAATCCCTAATTATCTTTAACAGTCATTTTCACACCATTTTCTGTGAGGTGCTGTTGTTTCTCTTGATACGTGCAAAGATCTTACCTCCCAAAACTGAGTCATAAACTCGGGAAGACATTATTCATACCTTACTCTTCTCAGGAGCCTTTCATCTCCCAGCACGTTGGCTTGGATGGAGTAGGTGCTAAGTAGATGGGTGCACAGGAATGAGATGGAACCAGAGAGTTGTGTATTGAGGCTATTTAAGCCTCTACCTTTGGACCAGAAGATTTACTAGCAAAAATTTATCCCTTGTCATTATTTTTGTTAAAGAAGATGGTCAACTGTTCTTAATGGGGTGAATTTCTGACGGGCAGGTAAAGGAATTGTAGGTAGAATCTTAGGTAATAGAGTGAGGATTGACCAGGTCAAGAAGATGAATGCCATTGCAAAAGTGTCGTCTTTGCATGTATGTGTGCTCTTATATATAATGTGTTCGGGGACGTCGTCACTGGTAAGCGGACTTGGACAGAGACCTGAAGGGAGTGAGGAAGCAAGCCATTGGCTTATTTAGAGAAGGAGAGTTTCAGGCAGAGTGTGGAGCAGGGCTACAGACGGCAAAGTGGGAGATGCTTGGAGTGTCTGAAGAATGGAAAGAGACCAGCATGTGTTGAAGAGTGTAAACCAATAGTAGTAGGTAAAATCAGAGAGTTAGCTAGGGCCTAGATCGTGTAGGACCTGGAAGGGACTCTGGTTTTTGCTCTGAATGAGATCAGAAGCCATTGAATAGTTTTGATCAGGGGAGAAAATTTATATTCCATGTTTGAAAATCTCACTGTAAACTTGGATTTGTTGTCAGCTTTAGTTCGTGACACAGTATCATCATTGCTATATGCTTGGCACTATTTTATATCATTTTTTAAAAATAAAAACTATACTTGAACTTGTCACTCAGACCAAAACTGTAGCCCTAACTTATATCTACCTATAATTCTTAGTGGTAATTCTTTATTTGCCATAATTATTATTCATGGTAAATTGGCTGTATGGTATTTCCCTGGGAAGTGGGATTGCTGGATCATATATGGTAGTTCTATTTTTAATTTTTTGAGGAACCTCCTTTTTTCCCTAGTGGCTTTACCAGTTTACATTTACAAAATAGATGGTTTTTAAAGGGACATTGTAATAGTTACAATAAAAATTGTTGAGAAATGTGACTTTTTACTTTTCAATAAATGGATTCTTACAACACTATGAATATCATAACGTAAAAGTTGGTCTACATTTGTCCCAATATTTATTTCTTTTCTGCTAATTGTAGCTTCAGTGACACATTAATTTTTATGGAGATGGTAATGCATCTATCAATATTTAAGACATTTCTTGAACACCTATTTTATGCACAAGGAAATGCCAGCGTCTTCCCACATCAGTGATAAATTATAGAGATATCTTGATAGTATGCTTGCCTGATTATTGCTTTTTTTACCCAGTATCATTTTCTATCTAGTGTCTGAGAGAACTGGAATTGTTTAAGAGATGAGTTAGAATGAAATAGAACAAAAATATCTTTGGATCGTGGTATTCTCATATACATCAAAACAGTTTGCAGTAAAATATTTATGGTACTTTTTAAAATATAAGTTCTCTCTGTTAAGTTTTAATAACCATGGTATGAGGTTTAAAATATTTTAAGCACAGCTCAGAGGAACTTTATGTGGTGGAAGCCAGTGATGTCAGAAGAACAACTGTGGCCTTTTATTAGCATTTATGATTTGTAGCACTCTTTCTTGCCAATTTTCACAATGCTCCTTCCTTTTTTTTTTTTTCCTTCATTCAAGTCTTGAACTAGAGCTTTTGGCCCCTGGGATCAATCTCCACTAGATAGCATGAAGCAAAACTTCTCTCTGGCTCTGTGCTTTAGCTCTTCCTGGCTGGAATTCAATTACATGTAAGACACGTGGCTGTTTCAAATTTAGTGGATTAAAAAAACCAAAACAAAAAAAGGTTTGCTTTTGAGGAAACACTTGTAGATTACTACTACTAATACTAATAGGTATTATTTGAGGCTAGAAACACCTGGAATTTAGAAGAGCCCACTTGATAACTTCTCCTTTTCATGTGTAACCAGGGTTGAGGAATCTGAATGATAGATGTGGGATAAAAACAGGATGTTGTTTAGTTTTTCATCAACCATTGTCTTCATTCCAGTTTAGATTTTCCTTCTCTGAGCCTTGAGTATATCTGAGTGGAAACGGCAGCTTTCTGGCCACTTTCATGTATTGATTAGTCCACATTAAATCAATTCATTCTCACAGTCAGTTGAACAATTCTGTTTCCCCATTGTTCCTACCTCTCAGATTGGTCTGACCTGCAGTGTAGACAGTGTAATCTGTTCTTTCACTCTTGCTACCTTCTTTCCCTGTATTCCTGGTTCCCAGAGGGTGAAAAAGGCATTAGGGAAAGAGGAGTCAACATTTGGAGTCTGTGATGCTGTTACAAGGGCTTGAATGCTGAATTTCATTTAGATTGTGTTTTTGAGCTTATGGAGACTGTCTGTTGGGGTCCTCACATTGAATGGTTTAGTGATATGGGACATACACTCTGTCTAATCACTAGAAACCCTTCTTCATTTCACCTTCCCCCGTGGTATACACTATGGTCTGTCATCACTGAATCTCCTCTCTGTGGAGGATACTTTCTTGGACAAGGTCCTTTATGAAAACGTTGGGCGAAGCTGATTTCCAGAATTTCCACTGGCACGTAGGAACTCAGTGTGCTAGAGATTGGCTAGTTGCTCACCAAAGCCATTTCCTTTTCTTTCTGGGCACAAAGCTGTTCTGCACTGCCCAGCTTTCCTTGAATTTGATATGGATGTGTGACTGAGTTCTGGCCAATGAAATGTAAGTGTAAGTGCCACTTCCAGGCCTGGCCCACTAAAACTTCTCATGACATTCCTCCATGTTCTTTTCACATCTGCCTCCTTGAGGCAGGTGAGTGCAGAGACCTTGGAAGGCACCTTTGAAAATGATGGAACCACAAGATGAAATAATCTGGATCCAATTAAAGAAGAGCTGTTTGCTCCTTTATAACTTTCATGATCGAGAAATAAATTCTGTCCAACTCAAACCTTTACACACTTCAGAGTTGATCACAGCGGCTAGCAGTACTTGAATTCACTCGTGTTCTAGCTAGTCTGCTCAGATTTAGCAAATAAAAATAAAGGGCATCAACTCAAATTTGAATTTCAGATAAACAAGGAATCATATTTAAAATCAGTATGTCCCATGCAATATTTAGGAAATGCTTACATTAAAAATTATTTGTTGTCTACCTGAAATTCAAATTTAATTGGGCGTCCTGTATTTTATGTCAACCCTAATTCTTACCACACTAAAAGGTGCACACATACGGCACTCCTAATGTTTCCCTCTCGTCATTCTACCCTCTGTGGCTGCTCCATCCAAAATCTAATTTTCATAAATGTATAGAAGAGAATCAGTGTTTAGCTTCTACCTTCACATATGCCTTGAGACTCCAAAGGGAAATATGCCGGTCTATTCCAACAACTCTCCCACTCAGTCTTCTCCAGCGCCCTGGCAGTTTCTCCAGCTCAGCACCCATCTGTCTGGAGAATGTTGTGTGGGCCCTGCCTTCAGTAGGCTCCCCAGTCTCCATGCAGGATTCTCTTAGAGCCCAGTTAGCTTTGCTTGGGGCGGAGAGTATCACCACGTTTCTCAATAATCATGTTCCTCAACACTCAGATAAGTTCTTTCCTCTGATGAATTTGAGCTTTTTTCTTATTCAGGCTAGAAGGGGTAGTGGGGGTGAAGGGAGCAGAGGTCTGGCCAAATCTTAGTAAATGCTGTGACTGTGTGTCTAGAAGCCCCTCTTCAGAATGTGGAGAAGCTTATTGCCTGCTGCTCTTTTTGAATCTTCAGCAGGCATTGTGAGACAACAGGAAAAGTTCCATTCACTATCCAATTAAATATCCTTAGATCATCAGAAATTAGGAAAATTTGAAATGTATTTGCATGCTTTTAATATCACTTCAACAAAACAGCGTTAGACAATCAAATGTAAAATAGCATCTCTTTTGTCCAGCATAATTCTGTGTCCTTGAATCACAACTTCGATACAGTAAGGTTACAGTTGGCTCATAGCTTACCAAACTCGACCGCAACCCATACTGTGTGGTCTGTGCTTTAGTGATGTGCTTTGTATGATTCTTTCTTTGTCATTATAATATAATATTTGGCAAAATGAAATACTAAATATTAAGTTGCGGTTTTTTCCTTCACTTATTTTAAATTGTATAACGTATATTTCCCCAAAAGTTTGATTTCCTTCTAAGAAGGATATTATATTTTTTCAGTTAAAGGCAGTACAATTTAATGCACTGAAACCTGATATAATTCTTTCAGGGTTCAGAGGAAATAATGCCCCTGAAAAATGAGAGCAACATATTTTCAAATCACTTTGAACAACACGAAATAGTATTTTTTAAAAATAATATACTATATGAGAGATAAGAAACAAGCTCTAGCAAATCTGATTACAAAGTGGATAACAAGCTTAGGTCAGAGACAAACATTTATACTATTATTTTTAATTTTTCAGTATCAGCTCCTAGATCCATGGGGGAAAAATGAAATAGAAAAAGAAAGGGACTTAAATTATATGATTTTATTACATGTTATTTATATTATACAATATTCTGTTTTCTCAAACTAATTTTCTTTAGTTAGTATTGGAAATATTTGGTTTAATAAAACAATACAGTTTATTATGGGATAGATGCTAAAAGCAAAAACAGAATGTATGGTGATCTAATATCTATTTAGTAAAAAAGTAAGGAAGCCATTTGATGGAAATCAAATTTGATATTTTACATTATGAGCTTCACTCAATATTAAGGAAATATTGAAAACATCTACAAAGAAAAGATAAACAACACAGAATGTATGGAGCCTTATTCTTAACTCTAGGTAGAAAATATTAATCTAGAAGAGGAGTTGGCAGGCTTTTTCTATAAAGGTCCAGAGAGTAAATATTTTAGGCTTTGCAGGCCACATGGTCTTCATAGCGACTACTCAGCTCTGCTGTTGTAGTGAGAACGCAGTCAGAGATAATGCACCCGTGAGTAAAGAGGGTTGTGTTTCAGTAAAACTTGGTAACGACAGGCTGTTGGCTAGATTTGGCTCAAGGGCCAGAGTGTGTCCACTCCTGTTTGAGAATAAGTCCACGTTATGTTGCTGTTTCTCCCAAGCACAGAAGCTGTGTTCTGACCCTGATTCACTTCTCAGTTTACAAAAAATTTCTGATTCTGGTTCACGCCGGTGTTAATTTCCCAGCAAACCCTGCCTTCCCTTTGAAACTCATGATTGGTATGTTTAAGGCGTATTAATTTCTTCATAGCTAGGATTTTTAAAGAGAATATCCTCTAAGTCACATCTATCTAATCATTTGCCAAGCTGTTTGTGTTTTTTTTTTGGTGAGGAAGATTAGCACTGAGCTAATATCTGTTGCCAATCGTCCTCTTTTTGCTGAGGAAGATTGGCCCTGGGCTAAGGTCTGTGCCCATCTTCCTCTACTTTGTATGTGGGATGTCTGCCACAGCATGGCTTGATAAGTGGTGCGTAGGTCGGCACCTGGGATCTGAACCTGTGAACCCCAGGTCACTGAAGTGGAGCGTGCAAACTTAACCACTACGCCACGGAGCCGGCCCCTGTTTGTGGTTTTATACTGATGAAAATGTTGAGACAACAAAGTCTACTATTCAAAAGCAAATGATTCTTTCTGGAGGGGATTATACTTTTCTTAATCCATTTGATTCTATTTTTAACGTGATGTAGAGAGGATCTAATTATAGCACGTAGTTGGGTTTGGTTTTGAACAGTTGAAATTTCTCATCAAATATTTATAAATTATTTACTGCTGGTAAGAGACATTTTAATGAATTATCATACTTGTGGCTGGAGCTCTCTCTGCACAGCAGAGTACTTCCTTGAAATGACCTTCCTAATTAACTGCTACATGGGATGAATAGTATTTGACTTTAAAAATAGCCTCTTGGTGGCCATGAGTATCTGTCACTACCTTTGAATCCCAAATGTGTATGATTCCTTTTTCACTAATTCATTCAGCAGACTAATTCAGCATTCATTTGTGGAGGCCTATTATGCGTAACACATTGTCCGGCATTGGATGAGCATTGGCTACATGAGAGGGTTGAGTTGCTATTTGTGAAATCAGTAAAAAAAGAATAAGTGTTCTTGGGGGGAAGATTTTTAATTAAGATTTAGTTATTTAAAACTTTTCGTAGTTTTGTGTCCTGAGCCAATTTTAGTAATTTATGTTTTGTAAGGTATTGATTTTTTTCTCAGTTATAAAGTTCAGTGATATAAAGTTTCTTTTTATATTGCATCATTATCCTTTTCATTATTGTGAGATCTATAATGATGCCTCTCCTTTCACTAATGAGATTTGTAACTTTTTTCTCTTTTCTTTATCAGTTTAGCCTGTGGTTTTTCAATTTTATTGACTTTTTAAAGCATACAGATTTTGCTTTCATTGATTTTTCTCTATTGTCTGTTTTTCCTTTTATTGATTTTTATTCTTAACTGTAGTATTTTCTTCCTTCTTCCTTGGGATATATTTTGCTGAGTTTTTTCCTAATTTCTTAAGGTAGAAGCTAAGATAATTGATTTTGGACTGTTTTTTCCTCCTCTGACATTAGCCTTTAGACCTATAAATTTCCCTCTAAGCACCGCTTTAGGTTTCTCCTACGTATTTTTTAAACTTTTTGTTTTGAAATAATTATAGACTCACAGGAGGTTGCAAAAATAACATAAGAAATCCTGGATACCCTCCACCCACTTTCCCTCAATGGCAACATCTTATATAACTATAGTACAGTATCAAATTCAGGGAATTGGCATTGATAGATTGACATTGATATACTGTTAACTAGAACACAGGCATTATTCAACCTTCATCATAATTAAACCTGCATATTTCTGTGTGTGTGTGTGTGTGTGTGTGTGTGTGTGTGTGTGTGTGTGTGTGTGTATATTCTGTGCAGTGTTGTTTCACATATAGCTGTGGGTAACCGCCACCAGAGGGGCCACGATACAAAATTGTTTTATCACAACGAAAGAACTCCGTGTGCTCCCTCTTTGTGTTCACACCTGTTCTCCATTCTACCTCCTCTCCCTGACCCTTGAAAACTGCTGATCTGTTCTCCATCGCTCTAGTTTTGTCATTTCAAGCACGTTATATAAGTGGAGTCATATAGTATGCAGCCTTTGGGGATTAGCTTTTATCCCTAAACATAATGTTCTTGAGGTACCTCCAGGTTGCTGCAGGTGTCAATAGTTCATTCGTTTGTATTGCAGAGTAGTATTCCCTTGTATGGATGAACCAGGGTTTATTGAACCATTCGCTTATTAAAGGGCATTTGGACTGTTTCCAGTACTGCTACCAAGAATAAAGCTGCTGTTAACATTCAGATAGAGGGTTTTCTGTGAACATAAAATTTTTATCTTCTGGGACAAATGCCTATGAGTACAACTTCTGGGTCATGTGGTGGTTGCAGATTTAACTAGAAACTGCCAAATGGTTTTCCAGATTGGCTGTATTATTTTACATTGCCCCTGGAATTTTATGATCATCCCACATATTTTGCTGTCTTGTGTGTTCATTTTCAGTCAGTTTAAAATATTTTCTGAAACTCTTTGTGATATCTTTTTTGCCCCATTAGTCTCTTCAAAATATGGCTTTTTATTTATAAATATTTAGGGTTTTTCTAGAGACCTCTCTGTCGATTTCTAATTTAATTTTTTATAATCAGAAAATATTTTGTATTATTTTAAACTTTTCCATGTTCCCTTGAAATTAGTTTGTATTCTTCAGTGATGGGCTGGAGTGTTCTAAAAGTTTCAATTAGGGCAGATTAATTGATGGTATTATCCAAGTCTTCTATTCTCTTACTGATTTCATGTCTACTTGATTTATCTAGTGTAGAGAGAGGAGTGTTGTCTTACTTCAGCTTTTAATTCAGTCAGTTATTGTGTGCACACACATGTAGGATTGGTATGTCTTCTTAATCGACTGATATTTTTATCATTATAAAATGTCCTTCCTTAGCTCTGGTTAGTGTTTGCATGGTTTATCTTTTTCCATTCTTTTTCTTTAAACCTACCTCTGTTTGTATATTTAAAGTGGTTTTATCGTTGACAGTATGTTGTCAGGTCTTGTTTTTACCCTGTCTTTGCCTTTTAATTGGAATGGTTTGACTGTTTCCATTTCTTGTAATTATTGATATGGTTGGGTTTAAATCTGTCTTGCTACTTGTTTTTTTATTTATCTATTCTTTGTTCCTCTTTCTTTTTTATTAGTTTTATGTTTTTTAGGATTCCATTTTATCTCCATCACTGACAACGTCATTGTATTGTCCCTATCTATTTTAGTAGGGAGGTTTGTTGTTTGTTAGTATTTTGGTGGTTACTCACCTGGTATCATTTGAATTCCTCCTGAAGCAATTCCTCTAGCATCTCTTGTTGCTTAAGTTAGCTGGTGACAAATTATTTCAGCTTTTGTTTATCTGGAAAAGTCCTTATTTCTCTTTAATTTTAAAGAAAAATTTTTGAAATAAAATTTTAGGTTGACAGTTTTTCTTTCGGCACTTAAAAATTTATGGTCCACTGTGTTTTGGCTGTGTAATTTCAGATGAGAAATCTGTGCTCAGTGCAGCTATGACATACAACTATCTACCGGGGCTTTGAAGGTAATGTGGCCGAGTAGGGGTCATGGACATTTCAGCCATATCCTCATGTAACTTAATCATGCCTTCAGTGCCTGCTGCAGCCTGATCTCACAGACAGCACTTCCATTTGAGGATGGAGTGCTGCTGTGCACACCGAATGTTCTGGTTTGGTAGGTAAGGTAGCACCTAGTTCAAAACGGACAGCCAAGGTCACATGGTCACTTGGTGCCTATGGTTAGGCATTCGGCCTCTACTAAGGCCCAGTAGCAAGCAACACACGTTTCTCCAAAGGAGAGTATTATCTGCAGTGGATCTCAGGGCTTTGCTCCCAAGTCCTAACAGTCTCTGTTCTGATTCCTTGATTGGGGCCTGCTAATGGCACCACCTAACATCTCCACATGCAGGGACACCTCACGCACCATTGGGTCTGCTGGATCATATGGCCCCAGTGGCAGAGCAGCTTACCCCGATGCCTGGACCTGTTGCAGGGCCGTCTCTTGTTCTGGGCCCTACTCGAGACAAGCAGATTTTTAGGTCACTCGGTCAACGAGCTTGAGTCATCCAGCCTAATAAGGATTCTGTTGCTTCCAAAATGCAACGAGGCCCACCAGGCATTATGCGTTTTTTGTTGGTAAGAGGGGAGGGGCCAGATTACACCACTTATCCTTCACTTTAAAAGTGATATTATAACATGCCCAGCACCACTGGGAGGTGGTGAAATTTCACTGAGGAGGGTGGCCCTGAATTTTTGTTAGGTTTATTTCCTACCTTCTGACACACAATAGTTGCTACTCTTGGCTGACTAGATGGAATCAGCATCCCCACGTGGATCCTGTCACCTGGACGGTGCAATTCCCCACTTCTTGTGAGTTACAGTTTCCCAAATACACACAGGCAGCGGCACCTTTTATTTCTTTATAGTCACTCTCCGCTCACTTTTCTGTTGGGTCTTTTGTGTTTTCTTAGCGATGTGAAGAATTTTTTTTTTAGATATAATATAAACTGATCCTTTATTGGTTCGTATCTGTTGTAGATATTTCCTCCTATTCTGCCCTTAGTGTTTTATTTTCTCTTTTTGGGTTGTTGACATATGTCAATAAATTAATTCCTAGATATCAAGCTTATATCCAGCGACCTTACTAAAATTAACCTCTTTGTTGTAATAATTGTAGATGATGGTGAATTTCCCATTCATGCAATGGTACCATCCATATCTACTGGCAGTTTGATTTCTTGTTTGTTGATCCTTATGCCTTTTATTACTTTCTACTGTGTTAATGCCCTGACTCCCCTTCCAGTAGCATGTTGAACAAATGAGTAATAAGGGCCATCTTTGTCTGGTTTTCATCCCAGGTGAAAAAGCTTTCAATAACTGTGCATTAAGTATGATGTTTGCTATAGATTCATTTTAAACAAACTTAACCAGATGAAGTTGCCTACTTTTACTATTGTGTTAAGAGTTTTTTGTTGTTGTTGTCTTGATGAGGAAGATTCGCCCTGAGCTAACATCTGCTGCTAATCTTCCTCTTCTTTGTGTATGTGAGCCGCCGCCACAGCATGGCCACGGACGAGTGGTGTAGATCCGTGCCCGGGAACCTAACCTGGGCCGACGAAGTGGAGGGTGCTGAACTTAACCACTAGGCTACCAGGGCTAGCCCAAGAGGTTTTTTTTAATGAATGAGATTGAATTTTATTAAATTATGTTTTATATTGATTCTAGATGATGATATAATTTTCTCTTTTACTTTTCTGCTAATGGGATGGTTTCTGTGATTTAATTTTGAATGCTAAATCACCCCTGAATTTTTCAGTATATCCCACTTAGTACTGATGTATTCTGTTTTCATAGATGGCTAAATTCATAGAATGATATTTTCCTTAGAATATTTATATCTATGTTTATGAAAGAGATGATCTATAAATTTATTTTCTCCTAATGATCTGGTCAAATTGTGGTATCAATTTGATGCTGGCCTCATAAAATAAAGTGAAAAATATTTCCTCTTTTCCTCCCTCTTTGGGAGATTTTGGAAAATTTAGGTGATTCTTTTTTCTTCCTTACACTTGGAATCTTTCAGTAGTCTTGGTCTGGAGTTTTCCTTGGCAAGGTTTTTGTTGTTGTTGTTGTTGTCGATTGGTTGTTTGATTTGATTTTTAAATAATTGATTCACTTTAGTCAATAGATAGAGAAGTTTTCCTGTTGTATGTTTCTGTATGTGTGTGTGTCAGTTTTGATTAGTTGTTTTTTAAAATGTGGTTCATTTTGATCTCTGATGTCAAATTTTTATCCTCAATATTTATAAAATCTGCTTAGTATCTTGTTAACATCTGTGGGACCTGTAGAGGATGCCTATGTTTTGATTCCTGATATCGGTAATTTGGTTTCTTCTTTTTCTTTTCTTTTTTCCATCTGTTTTGCGAGGGGTTTACTAATTTTATTAATATCAACAAAACAACTTTTAGCCTTGTTGACTTGCTTCCATTGTATTTTTCTATGTCATTGATTTCTGCTCTTATATTTACTGTTGCCTTATTCTCATCTTCTTCCAGTTTGATAGTTCTGTTTTTAGTTCTTGGGAAGGAAGCTAAGATTAATGATATTAGTCTTTCCTCTATTCTAATTTACTCGTTGAAGGCTATAAATTTCCCTCTAATCACTGATTTAGCTGGCACCCCATGTCTACACTGGTGTGTCGCCAAATTCTGTGCCTGTTGCTATGATAGAAGTGTGTGTAGAGTACAGTAGATACACCAAAGAAAGAGTGGTCATTTAGGTATGGACAAAGACTCCCTCAATTGTACTGTGTCTTGTCAATTGAGAAAGTGTGTTATTAAAAATTAAAGGATAATCAAAGGCCGTAAAAGTCTGAGAATCCTATATACCAGCCAAAAATATTGTGGCACCAGGAAGGGCAATGTTTGAAACAGCAGGTCATTAAGGACCAGTATAAAACTCTGTCAACATGCATAGGAGCTTAGAGCGGGAGACATGGAGACAGAATGCCTCCTGGAACTCTGAGGTTGCCATTGACTATGTTGGCAAGCTTAGTCAACATCCTTGTGCTTCAGTTTCCTCATAGGTAAAATGTTTTCTTTAAAGATTAAATGATTTGATATTTATATGTAGTCACGCAAGACTGATTTGTTAATCAGAGCCTGTTCTTCTCAAAGAGAACAGTCACTCTGGGACACAGAGGAGGAAGACTAGGCCACTATGCACAGATAAGACGGGAGGGTTCAGTTCGACGAAAATGAATGATCGGAATAGAAATAAAACAAGGATAATGAAAGGAAGCAGCAGAGACATTCTGTGTCTCCTTAGGACAGCCCAGCTCTTCAGATGGTCTCAGTCAGGCTCCTGGCGTCACCTGCGGACAGGTGTGTCGACCACGCTCGGCGAAGGTGGATGCGCAAGCCCACTCGTCCTGGGTTGGCCGGGGCGGGCAGAGGGTCGCGCATCGCCCGGCACACGGATTCCCCGGCGTGGAGCAAAGAAAGGGCACCTGCGCAGTGGCCGGGACAGGTGGGGGCGGGCTAGCTGAGGGGGAACGTCCGAGGCCAGCCCGGGGAGGGGCAGGAGAAACTCGGCCGGCAGGAGGACGGCCGGGTGCGGTCACGGGGTGGGGATGCGGGCGGGGCGGGGTCTCGGTCCGAGGACCGCGCGCTTCACCCACCACTGCAGAACGCGGCCGGCTGGGAGAGGCGAGCGTAACATCGCCCAGGCCAGGCCCGGCCAGACACGGTCCCTCCCCCACCTGTGGCACACCTCCTCCAGGGGCCGGCCCCCGCCCCGCCCCGCCCCGCCCCGGGACCCGTCTCCATCCGCCATTGTGGCCCCACCTCCGCTTACCCCCCCCCCCCCCCCCCCCCGCCAGCTCCGTCACGCCCCCGCCAGTGACCCCCGCCCGTGGCCCTGCTCCGTTCTATTTGCTGCCCGCCCGGCTTTGGGCTCCGCCCCTGCACTGATCCCGCCTAGCCTACGACAAGTGACCAGTCCCAGCCCCCTCTCACGGCCTGTGACCAGCCCACCCAAGACCCCCGCCTCCTTCACGCCCCAATTTCCGGTCCCTCCACCGTCCCCAGTGGCTCCACCCCTCCCCCACTCCCTTGACGTTCATCGGTTCCTTTCCAAGTGCTTGGGGGCGGGGCCAGCGGCGTCGAGCGGCGCGGGATCGGTCAGCGGCGCAGAGGGGATGGGAGGCGTTGCGCGCAGCGCCTGGCCTTGAGCGCGATGCTCAGCTGCTGCCGGCTCAGTCGCCTCGGACTCGTTCCCCTCCCCTCGGGCTCGGTCGTCTCAGGCTCCGCTGCCGCCTCAACTGCCTCGGACTCGGGAGCCACCGACCGGATTGCCCCGTCCCCCCCCCCCTCAGCCCCGCCCCGGCCTCCCGCCAGTGGCCCGGGGGGTGGGGGGTGGGGGGGGCACGCCCTCTGCCGCGGGACAGGTGAGTGAGTGGTCGCGGGCGGGGCCGGGGGCGCGGCGGAGGTAAGGGACCCGGTCTGGGGTCCGGGGTCAAGCCGGGTTCTTGGGCTGGGCCTGGGATCGGGGGTCAGGGGTCGAGCTGAGGTGGGGGCTGGGTCGGGGGTCGGGGTCGCCGGCTGAGGTCAGGGGCAGGAGCTGGAGGCTTGGGCTGGGGTCTGGGGTGGAAAAGTTGTGGAAAAGTCAGCCTTTTGTTTTTTGTTCTATGAAAGCCACATGCTTTTTTCTTTGCCCGGTTTTAAGATTTTCCGTCTCGGAGCCTGTGCATGTGTTTTCTCTGGGTCCTACTCCCGGCTCACAGAACTTCTTAAATTGTGCGAGTCTGCCATCAGGGTTGGAAAATTCTCAAACGTTATTCCTTCAAATGCTGCTATTCCCCATTCTTTTTCCGTCTCTTTCTGGTCACACAGATGTGAGACTTGTTGACCGTGTCCCACGTCTCTCATGCTCTGTACTGTTTTCATTCTTTTTTATATTCTCTTCTCTCCGAACTTCAGTTTCAGATCCAAATGTCTGACAGTTTGGATATTTTCTGTTGGACCCGAGTTTCTCTAATTACGCCTTCAGTTCTGGCTGCTTTACTTTGAAGCCGTCTAATAACTTCTTAATTGCAGATATCATATTTTTCAATGATAGAATGTCCATTTGATTATTTTTCTGTAGATTTCATGAGTGTTGAAATTCATCTTTTTATCCATTTGTTTCTCTCTCTCTGTTTTTAAACGTATTAATCATTTTTCTTACGAAACTTACTGAGGAATGATTTCCGTAAAATAAATTATATCCGTTTAAGGTGTACAATTTGATGAGTTTGACAGTTGTGTACAGCCATGAGACAGCATTTCCATCACCCCCCAGAGGTTCCTTGTGTCCCTTTACAGTCCATTCCTTGCTCTGCCTCTGGGTCCCAGGAAAACACAGGCATAGTTTTTGTCATTTTAGAGTAGTCTGCATTTTGTATTAAGGTAATCGTACGCTATGTGCGCTTTTTATGTCTGGCTTCTTTCCCTCAGCATGATAATTTTGAGATTCATCCTTGTTGTGGCTGTCAGCACAATGTTGAATAGCAGTGGTGCGAGTGGACATCCGTCCTTGTCTTGTTGCTAGTCTTAGGAGGAAAGGGTTCAGTATTTCACCGTGAAGTATGAAATTAGCTGAAGGTTTTTTGTAGGTGCCGTTTATCAGGTTGAGAAAATTCCTGTCTGTTCCCAGTTGGCTGAGAATTTTTATCAGCAGTGGGTGCTGAATTTTGTCAACTGCTTTTCTGCTTCTATGGAGATGATCATCTGGTTTTTCTCTTTTATTCTGTTAATATGATTAATTACATTGAAGGAGCATCAGTTTTCATTCTTGTGATAAACCTCATTTGGTTGTGATGTTTATTCCTTTAAAATATTTCTGGATTTGATTTGAGCATGTGTTAAGGACTTTAGTGTCTAGTTGCATGAGGGATATTGTTCTGTAGATTTGTTTTCTTATGTTATCTTCATCTGGTTTTGGTGTCAAAAACCATAAAATGATCTCATAAAATGGTCTCATTTTGTAGAATCAGTATTAGTTCTTTCTTAAATAGTTGGTGGAATTGACCAGTGTAGCCCTCTGAGCTTAGTTTTTAACTAGGAATTCAATTTATGTAATAGATATGGGTCTGTGCAGGTTATCTGTTTCTTGAATGAGCTTTGGGAGTTGTCTTTCAAGGAATTTTACCAGTTCTTCTAAGTTGTTGAATTTGTTGGCTAAAGTTGTTGAGGATATTCTCTTATTATCCTTTTATTGTCTGTAGGACCTGTAGAGATAATTTCTCTTTCATTCTTAACACTGATGAGGTATGCCCTCTTTATTGATTTATTTTTTTATCTTGATCATTCTAGC
The DNA here is from genome assembly GCF_020826845.1 of Diceros bicornis minor. Lineage (NCBI taxonomy): Eukaryota > Metazoa > Chordata > Mammalia > Perissodactyla > Rhinocerotidae > Diceros > Diceros bicornis. Next base: position 55,642,831 of record NC_080752.1, read on the forward strand.
TATGAGTTTATACATGTAGACAATTTGTTGCTCTTTTCAAGGAACCAGCTTTTAGCTTGGTTATTTTTCTCCGTGTCTGTTTTCGATTTTGTTGATTTCTGCTCCTGCTTATTTCTTTCCTTCAGTTTCCTTTGGGTTTGCTTTGCTCTTTTTTTTTAGCTCCTTGAAGTGGAATCACATATCTTACACATATTTTGTTAAATTTATCCCCTCAAATGTTTCATGTTTTTGTGTGCTATGATAAATGGTAGTGTTAAAAGATTTCATTTCTAGTTGTTAGCTAGTATGTAGAAATACAGTTTGGTTTTGTATATTGAATTTATATCTTCCACTTACCTAAAGTCACTTGGTAGTTTTAATAACCTTTCCCCCCATGATAGTGTCTTCTGCAAATAAAGATAGTTTTACTTACTCCTTTCCAACATGTATGCCTTTTATTTATTTTTCCCATCTGTTGTCTAGGACCTCCATGTACTATTGAATAGAAGTGGTGAGAGTGGATCTTCTTGCCTTGTTCTTTATCTTAGGGGGAAAGCATTCAGTCATACATCATTAATTATGATGTTAACCCTAGGTTTTTCATAGATCCCTTTGTCAGCTTGAGGAAATTTCCTTCTTTTTCTTGTTTCCTAAATTTTAAATTTATCACGAGTGTGTATCAAATGCTTGAGGAAATTTCCTTTTTTTTTCTTGTTTCCTGAATTTTAAATTTATCATGAATGTGCATTGAATTTTGTCAAATGCTTGAGGAAATTTCCTTCTTTTTCTTGTTTCCTGAATTTTAAATTTATCATGAATGAATGTGTGTTGAATTTTGTCTTTTAAGCTTTTCTGCATTTATTGTGAGAATCATAGGTGATTTTTCCTTTGGTTGGTTGGTATTTTGAATTGCATTTATTGACTTTTCAATGTTAAACCAACTTTGCCTTCCTAGGTTGAACCCCACTTGGTCATGATGGATTATCTTTTTTATCTGTCTATCATCTATCTTCCTATCTGTCTATCTATCTTCCTGAGTTTAAGTTGCTGTTATTTTTTAAAGGACTTTTTCATCTATGATCATGAGGGAAATTGTTCAGTAGTTTTCTTTTCTTGTAGTATCTTTGCTTGATTTTGTGATGAAATGAATGTATTGGGTAGTGTTGCCGCCAACATTTTCTGAAAGAGTTTGTGTTAGATTGTATTCTTTTTTTCTTAAATTTTTAATAGAATTCACCGAGGCCTTAAGTGTTCTTTGGGGGAAGATTTTTAATTAAGATTTAGTTATTTAAAACTTTTCGTAGTTTTGTGTCCTGAGCCAATTTTAGTAATTTATGTTTTGTAAGGTATTGATTTTTTTCTCAGTTATAAAGTTCAGTGATATAAAGTTTCTTTTTATATTGCATCATTATCCTTTTCATTATTGTGAGATCTATAATGATGCCTCTCCTTTCACTAATGAGATTTGTAACTTTTTTCTCTTTTCTTTATCAGTTTAGCCTGTGGTTTTTCAATTTTATTGACTTTTTAAAGCATACAGATTTTGCTTTCATTGATTTTTCTCTATTGTCTGTTTTTCCTTTTATTGATTTTTATTCTTAACTGTAGTATTTTCTTCCTTCTTCCTTGGGATATATTTTGCTGAGTTTTTTCCTAATTTCTTAAGGTAGAAGCTAAGATAATTGATTTTGGACTGTTTTTTCCTCCTCTGACATTAGCCTTTAGACCTATAAATTTCCCTCTAAGCACCGCTTTAGGTTTCTCCTACGTATTTTTTAAACTTTTTGTTTTGAAATAATTATAGACTCACAGGAGGTTGCAAAAATAACATAAGAAATCCTGGATACCCTCCACCCACTTTCCCTCAATGGCAACATCTTATATAACTATAGTACAGTATCAAATTCAGGGAATTGGCATTGATAGATTGACATTGATATACTGTTAACTAGAACACAGGCATTATTCAACCTTCATCATAATTAAACCTGCATATTTCTGTGTGTGTGTGTGTGTGTGTGTGTGTGTGTGTGTATGTGTATATTCTGTGCAGTGTTGTTTCACATATAGCTGTGGGTAACCGCCACCAGAGGGGCCACGATACAAAATTGTTTTATCACCACGAAAGAACTCCGTGTGCTCCCTCTTTGTGTTCACACCTGTTCTCCATTCTACCTCCTCTCCCTGACCCTTGAAAACTGCTGATCTGTTCTCCATCGCTCTAGTTTTGTCATTTCAAGCACGTTATATAAGTGGAGTCATATAGTATGCAGCCTTTGGGGATTAGCTTTTATCCCTAAACATAATGTTCTTGAGGTACCTCCAGGTTGCTGCAGGTGTCAATAGTTCATTCGTTTGTATTGCAGAGTAGTATTCCCTTGTATGGATGAACCAGGGTTTATTGAACCATTCGCTTATTAAAGGGCATTTGGACTGTTTCCAGTACTGCTACCAAGAATAAAGCTGCTGTTAACATTCAGATAGAGGGTTTTCTGTGAACATAAAATTTTTATCTTCTGGGACAAATGCCTATGAGTACAACTTCTGGGTCATGTGGTGGTTGCAGATTTAACTAGAAACTGCCAAATGGTTTTCCAGATTGGCTGTATTATTTTACATTGCCCCTGGAATTTTATGATCATCCCACATATTTTGCTGTCTTGTGTGTTCATTTTCAGTCAGTTTAAAATATTTTCTGAAACTCTTTGTGATATCTTTTTTGCCCCATTAGTCTCTTCAAAATATGGCTTTTTATTTATAAATATTTAGGGTTTTTCTAGAGACCTCTCTGTCGATTTCTAATTTAATTTTTTATAATCAGAAAATATTTTGTATTATTTTAAACTTTTCCATGTTCCCTTGAAATTAGTTTGTATTCTTCAGTGATGGGCTGGAGTGTTCTAAAAGTTTCAATTAGGGCAGATTAATTGATGGTATTATCCAAGTCTTCTATTCTCTTACTGATTTCATGTCTACTTGATTTATCTAGTGTAGAGAGAGGAGTGTTGTCTTACTTCAGCTTTTAATTCAGTCAGTTATTGTGTGCACACACATGTAGGATTGGTATGTCTTCTTAATCGACTGATATTTTTATCATTATAAAATGTCCTTCCTTAGCTCTGGTTAGTGTTTGCATGGTTTATCTTTTTCCATTCTTTTTCTTTAAACCTACCTCTGTTTGTATATTTAAAGTGGTTTTATCGTTGACAGTATGTTGTCAGGTCTTGTTTTTACCCTGTCTTTGCCTTTTAATTGGAATGGTTTGACTGTTTCCATTTCTTGTAATTATTGATATGGTTGGGTTTAAATCTGTCTTGCTACTTGTTTTTTTATTTATCTATTCTTTGTTCCTCTTTCTTTTTTATTAGTTTTATGTTTTTTAGGATTCCATTTTATCTCCATCACTGACAACGTCATTGTATTGTCCCTATCTATTTTAGTAGGGAGGTTTGTTGTTTGTTAGTATTTTGGTGGTTACTCACCTGGTATCATTTGAATTCCTCCTGAAGCAATTCCTCTAGCATCTCTTGTTGCTTAAGTTAGCTGGTGACAAATTATTTCAGCTTTTGTTTATCTGGAAAAGTCCTTATTTCTCTTTAATTTTAAAGAAAAATTTTTGAAATAAAATTTTAGGTTGACAGTTTTTCTTTCGGCACTTAAAAATTTATGGTCCACTGTGTTTTGGCTGTGTAATTTCAGATGAGAAATCTGTGCTCAGTGCAGCTATGACATACAACTATCTACCGGGGCTTTGAAGGTAATGTGGCCGAGTAGGGGTCATGGACATTTCAGCCATATCCTCATGTAACTTAATCATGCCTTCAGTGCCTGCTGCAGCCTGATCTCACAGACAGCACTTCCATTTGAGGATGGAGTGCTGCTGTGCACACCGAATGTTCTGGTTTGGTAGGTAAGGTAGCACCTAGTTCAAAACGGACAGCCAAGGTCACATGGTCACTTGGTGCCTATGGTTAGGCATTCGGCCTCTACTAAGGCCCAGTAGCAAGCAACACACGTTTCTCCAAAGGAGAGTATTATCTGCAGTGGATCTCAGGGCTTTGCTCCCAAGTCCTAACAGTCTCTGTTCTGATTCCTTGATTGGGGCCTGCTAATGGCACCACCTAACATCTCCACATGCAGGGACACCTCACGCACCATTGGGTCTGCTGGATCATATGGCCCCAGTGGCAGAGCAGCTTACCCCGATGCCTGGACCTGTTGCAGGGCCGTCTCTTGTTCTGGGCCCTACTCGAGACAAGCAGATTTTTAGGTCACTCGGTCAACGAGCTTGAGTCATCCAGCCTAATAAGGATTCTGTTGCTTCCAAAATGCAACGAGGCCCACCAGGCATTATGCGTTTTTTGTTGGTAAGAGGGGAGGGGCCAGATTACACCACTTATCCTTCACTTTAAAAGTGATATTATAACATGCCCAGCACCACTGGGAGGTGGTGAAATTTCACTGAGGAGGGTGGCCCTGAATTTTTGTTAGGTTTATTTCCTACCTTCTGACACACAATAGTTGCTACTCTTGGCTGACTAGATGGAATCAGCATCCCCACGTGGATCCTGTCACCTGGACGGTGCAATTCCCCACTTCTTGTGAGTTACAGTTTCCCAAATACACACAGGCAGCGGCACCTTTTATTTCTTTATAGTCACTCTCCGCTCACTTTTCTGTTGGGTCTTTTGTGTTTTCTTAGCGATGTGAAGAATTTTTTTTTTAGATATAATATAAACTGATCCTTTATTGGTTCGTATCTGTTGTAGATATTTCCTCCTATTCTGCCCTTAGTGTTTTATTTTCTCTTTTTGGGTTGTTGACATATGTCAATAAATTAATTCCTAGATATCAAGCTTATATCCAGCGACCTTACTAAAATTAACCTCTTTGTTGTAATAATTGTAGATGATGGTGAATTTCCCATTCATGCAATGGTACCATCCATATCTACTGGCAGTTTGATTTCTTGTTTGTTGATCCTTATGCCTTTTATTACTTTCTACTGTGTTAATGCCCTGACTCCCCTTCCAGTAGCATGTTGAACAAATGAGTAATAAGGGCCATCTTTGTCTGGTTTTCATCCCAGGTGAAAAAGCTTTCAATAACTGTGCATTAAGTATGATGTTTGCTATAGATTCATTTTAAACAAACTTAACCAGATGAAGTTGCCTACTTTTACTATTGTGTTAAGAGTTTTTTGTTGTTGTTGTCTTGATGAGGAAGATTCGCCCTGAGCTAACATCTGCTGCTAATCTTCCTCTTCTTTGTGTATGTGAGCCGCCGCCACAGCATGGCCACGGACGAGTGGTGTAGATCCGTGCCCGGGAACCTAACCTGGGCCGACGAAGTGGAGGGTGCTGAACTTAACCACTAGGCTACCAGGGCTAGCCCAAGAGGTTTTTTTTAATGAATGAGATTGAATTTTATTAAATTATGTTTTATATTGATTCTAGATGATGATATAATTTTCTCTTTTACTTTTCTGCTAATGGGATGGTTTCTGTGATTTAATTTTGAATGCTAAATCACCCCTGAATTTTTCAGTATATCCCACTTAGTACTGATGTATTCTGTTTTCATAGATGGCTAAATTCATAGAATGATATTTTCCTTAGAATATTTATATCTATGTTTATGAAAGAGATGATCTATAAATTTATTTTCTCCTAATGATCTGGTCAAATTGTGGTATCAATTTGATGCTGGCCTCATAAAATAAAGTGAAAAATATTTCCTCTTTTCCTCCCTCTTTGGGAGATTTTGGAAAATTTAGGTGATTCTTTTTTCTTCCTTACACTTGGAATCTTTCAGTAGTCTTGGTCTGGAGTTTTCCTTGGCAAGGTTTTTGTTGTTGTTGTTGTTGTCGATTGGTTGTTTGATTTGATTTTTAAATAATTGATTCACTTTAGTCAATAGATAGAGAAGTTTTCCTGTTGTATGTTTCTGTATGTGTGTGTGTCAGTTTTGATTAGTTGTTTTTTAAAATGTGGTTCATTTTGATCTCTGATGTCAAATTTTTATCCTCAATATTTATAAAATCTGCTTAGTATCTTGTTAACATCTGTGGGACCTGTAGAGGATGCCTATGTTTTGATTCCTGATATCGGTAATTTGGTTTCTTCTTTTTCTTTTCTTTTTTCCATCTGTTTTGCGAGGGGTTTACTAATTTTATTAATATCAACAAAACAACTTTTAGCCTTGTTGACTTGCTTCCATTGTATTTTTCTATGTCATTGATTTCTGCTCTTATATTTACTGTTGCCTTATTCTCATCTTCTTCCAGTTTGATAGTTCTGTTTTTAGTTCTTGGGAAGGAAGCTAAGATTAATGATATTAGTCTTTCCTCTATTCTAATTTACTCGTTGAAGGCTATAAATTTCCCTCTAATCACTGATTTAGCTGGCACCCCATGTCTACACTGGTGTGTCGCCAAATTCTGTGCCTGTTGCTATGATAGAAGTGTGTGTAGAGTACAGTAGATACACCAAAGAAAGAGTGGTCATTTAGGTATGGACAAAGACTCCCTCAATTGTACTGTGTCTTGTCAATTGAGAAAGTGTGTTATTAAAAATTAAAGGATAATCAAAGGCCGTAAAAGTCTGAGAATCCTATATACCAGCCAAAAATATTGTGGCACCAGGAAGGGCAATGTTTGAAACAGCAGGTCATTAAGGACCAGTATAAAACTCTGTCAACATGCATAGGAGCTTAGAGCGGGAGACATGGAGACAGAATGCCTCCTGGAACTCTGAGGTTGCCATTGACTATGTTGGCAAGCTTAGTCAACATCCTTGTGCTTCAGTTTCCTCATAGGTAAAATGTTTTCTTTAAAGATTAAATGATTTGATATTTATATGTAGTCACGCAAGACTGATTTGTTAATCAGAGCCTGTTCTTCTCAAAGAGAACAGTCACTCTGGGACACAGAGGAGGAAGACTAGGCCACTATGCACAGATAAGACGGGAGGGTTCAGTTCGACGAAAATGAATGATCGGAATAGAAATAAAACAAGGATAATGAAAGGAAGCAGCAGAGACATTCTGTGTCTCCTTAGGACAGCCCAGCTCTTCAGATGGTCTCAGTCAGGCTCCTGGCGTCACCTGCGGACAGGTGTGTCGACCACGCTCGGCGAAGGTGGATGCGCAAGCCCACTCGTCCTGGGTTGGCCGGGGCGGGCAGAGGGTCGCGCATCGCCCGGCACACGGATTCCCCGGCGTGGAGCAAAGAAAGGGCACCTGCGCAGTGGCCGGGACAGGTGGGGGCGGGCTAGCTGAGGGGGAACGTCCGAGGCCAGCCCGGGGAGGGGCAGGAGAAACTCGGCCGGCAGGAGGACGGCCGGGTGCGGTCACGGGGTGGGGATGCGGGCGGGGCGGGGTCTCGGTCCGAGGACCGCGCGCTTCACCCACCACTGCAGAACGCGGCCGGCTGGGAGAGGCGAGCGTAACATCGCCCAGGCCAGGCCCGGCCAGACACGGTCCCTCCCCCACCTGTGGCACACCTCCTCCAGGGGCCGGCCCCCGCCCCGCCCCGCCCCGCCCCGCCCCGCCCCGGGACCCTTCTCCATCCGCCATTGTGGCCCCACCTCCGCTTACCCCCCCCCCCCCCCCCCCCGCCAGCTCCGTCACGCCCCCGCCAGTGACCCCCGCCCGTGGCCCTGCTCCGTTCTATTTGCTGCCCGCCCGGCTTTGGGCTCCGCCCCTGCACTGATCCCGCCTACGACAAGTGACCAGTCCCAGCCCCCTCTCACGGCCTGTGACCAGCCCACCCAAGACCCCCGCCTCCTTCACGCCCCAATTTCCGGTCCCTCCACCGTCCCCAGTGGCTCCACCCCTCCCCCACTCCCTTGACGTTCATCGGTTCCTTTCCAAGTGCTTGGGGGCGGGGCCAGCGGCGTCGAGCGGCGCGGGATCGGTCAGCGGCGCAGAGGGGATGGGAGGCGTTGCGCGCAGCGCCTGGCCTTGAGCGCGATGCTCAGCTGCTGCCGGCTCAGTCGCCTCGGACTCGTTCCCCTCCCCTCGGGCTCGGTCGTCTCAGGCTCCGCTGCCGCCTCAACTGCCTCGGACTCGGGAGCCACCGACCGGATTGCCCCGTCCCCCCCCCCCTCAGCCCCGCCCCGGCCTCCCGCCAGTCGGCCCGGGGGGTGGGGGGTGGGGGGGGCACGCCCTCTGCCGCGGCACAGGTGAGTGAGTGGTCGCGGGCGGGGCCGGGGGCGCGGCGGAGGTAAGGGACCCGGTCTGGGGTCCGGGGTCAAGCCGGGTTCTTGGGCTGGGCCTGGGATCGGGGGTCAGGGGTCGAGCTGAGGTGGGGGCTGGGTCGGGGGTCGGGGTCGCCGGCTGAGGTCAGGGGCAGGAGCTGGAGGCTTGGGCTGGGGTCTGGGGTGGAAAAGTTGTGGAAAAGTCAGCCTTTTGTTTTTTGTTCTATGAAAGCCACATGCTTTTTTCTTTGCCCGGTTTTAAGATTTTCCGTCTCGGAGCCTGTGCATGTGTTTTCTCTGGGTCCTACTCCCGGCTCACAGAACTTCTTAAATTGTGCGAGTCTGCCATCAGGGTTGGAAAATTCTCAAACGTTATTCCTTCAAATGCTGCTATTCCCCATTCTTTTTCCCTCTCTTTCTGGTCACACAGATGTGAGACTTGTTGACCGTGTCCCACGTCTCTCATGCTCTGTACTGTTTTCATTCTTTTTTATATTCTCTTCTCTCCGAACTTCAGTTTCAGATCCAAATGTCTGACAGTTTGGATATTTTCTGTTGGACCCGAGTTTCTCTAATTACGCCTTCAGTTCTGGCTGCTTTACTTTGAAGCCGTCTAATAACTTCTTAATTGCAGATATCATATTTTTCAATGATAGAATGTCCATTTGATTACTTTTCTGTAGATTTCATGAGTGTTGAAATTCATCTTTTTATCCATTTGTTTCTCTCTCTCTGTTTTTAAACGTATTAATCATTTTTCTTACGAAACTTACTGAGGAATGATTTCCGTAAAATAAATTATATCCGTTTAAGGTGTACAATTTGATGAGTTTGACAGTTGTGTACAGCCATGAGACAGCATTTCCATCACCCCCCAGAGGTTCCTTGTGTCCCTTTACAGTCCATTCCTTGCTCTGCCTCTGGGTCCCAGGAAAACACAGGCATAGTTTTTGTCATTTTAGAGTAGTCTGCATTTTGTATTAAGGTAATCGTACGCTATGTGCGCTTTTTATGTCTGGCTTCTTTCCCTCAGCATGATAATTTTGAGATTCATCCTTGTTGTGGCTGTCAGCACAATGTTGAATAGCAGTGGTGCGAGTGGACATCCGTCCTTGTCTTGTTGCTAGTCTTAGGAGGAAAGGGTTCAGTATTTCACCGTGAAGTATGAAATTAGCTGAAGGTTTTTTGTAGGTGCCGTTTATCAGGTTGAGAAAATTCCTGTCTGTTCCCAGTTGGCTGAGAATTTTTATCAGCAGTGGGTGCTGAATTTTGTCAACTGCTTTTCTGCTTCTATGGAGATGATCATCTGGTTTTTCTCTTTTATTCTGTTAATATGATTAATTACATTGAAGGAGCATCAGTTTTCATTCTTGTGATAAACCTCATTTGGTTGTGATGTTTATTCCTTTAAAATATTTCTGGATTTGATTTGAGCATGTGTTAAGGACTTTAGTGTCTAGTTGCATGAGGGATATTGTTCTGTAGATTTGTTTTCTTATGTTATCTTCATCTGGTTTTGGTGTCAAAAACCATAAAATGATCTCATAAAATGGTCTCATTTTGTAGAATCAGTATTAGTTCTTTCTTAAATAGTTGGTGGAATTGACCAGTGTAGCCCTCTGAGCTTAGTTTTTAACTAGGAATTCAATTTATGTAATAGATATGGGTCTGTGCAGGTTATCTGTTTCTTGAATGAGCTTTGGGAGTTGTCTTTCAAGGAATTTTACCAGTTCTTCTAAGTTGTTGAATTTGTTGGCTAAAGTTGTTGAGGATATTCTCTTATTATCCTTTTATTGTCTGTAGGACCTGTAGAGATAATTTCTCTTTCATTCTTAACACTGATGAGGTATGCCCTCTTTATTGATTTATTTTTTTATCTTGATCATTCTAGCTATGAGTTTATACATGTAGACAATTTGTTGCTCTTTTCAAGGAACCAGCTTTTAGCTTGGTTATTTTTCTCCGTGTCTGTTTTCGATTTTGTTGATTTCTGCTCCTGCTTATTTCTTTCCTTCAGTTTCCTTTGGGTTTGCTTTGCTCTTTTTTTTTAGCTCCTTGAAGTGGAATCACATATCTTACACATATTTTGTTAAATTTATCCCCTCAAATGTTTCATGTTTTTGTGTGCTATGATAAATGGTAGTGTTAAAAGATTTCATTTCTAGTTGTTAGCTAGTATGTAGAAATACAGTTTGGTTTTGTATATTGAATTTATATCTTCCACTTACCTAAAGTCACTTGGTAGTTTTAATAACCTTTCCCCCCATGATAGTGTCTTCTGCAAATAAAGATAGTTTTACTTACTCCTTTCCAACATGTATGCCTTTTATTTATTTTTCCCATCTGTTGTCTAGGACCTCCATGTACTATTGAATAGAAGTGGTGAGAGTGGATCTTCTTGCCTTGTTCTTTATCTTAGGGGGAAAGCATTCAGTCATACATCATTAATTATGATGTTAACCCTAGGTTTTTCATAGATCCCTTTGTCAGCTTGAGGAAATTTCCTTCTTTTTCTTGTTTCCTAAATTTTAAATTTATCACGAGTGTGTATCAAATGCTTGAGGAAATTTCCTTTTTTTTTCTTGTTTCCTGAATTTTAAATTTATCATGAATGTGCATTGAATTTTGTCAAATGCTTGAGGAAATTTCCTTCTTTTTCTTGTTTCCTGAATTTTAAATTTATCATGAATGAATGTGTGTTGAATTTTGTCTTTTAAGCTTTTCTGCATTTATTGTGAGAATCATAGGTGATTTTTCCTTTGGTTGGTTGGTATTTTGAATTGCATTTATTGACTTTTCAATGTTAAACCAACTTTGCCTTCCTAGGTTGAACCCCACTTGGTCATGATGGATTATCTTTTTTATCTGTCTATCATCTATCTTCCTATCTGTCTATCTATCTTCCTGAGTTTAAGTTGCTGTTATTTTTTAAAGGACTTTTTCATCTATGATCATGAGGGAAATTGTTCAGTAGTTTTCTTTTCTTGTAGTATCTTTGCTTGATTTTGTGATGAAATGAATGTATTGGGTAGTGTTGCCGCCAACATTTTCTGAAAGAGTTTGTGTTAGATTGTATTCTTTTTTTCTTAAATTTTTAATAGAATTCACCGAGGCCTTAAGTGTTCTTTGGGGGAAGATTTTTAATTAAGATTTAGTTATTTAAAACTTTTCGTAGTTTTGTGTCCTGAGCCAATTTTAGTAATTTATGTTTTGTAAGGTATTGATTTTTTTCTCAGTTATAAAGTTCAGTGATATAAAGTTTCTTTTTATATTGCATCATTATCCTTTTCATTATTGTGAGATCTATAATGATGCCTCTCCTTTCACTAATGAGATTTGTAACTTTTTTCTCTTTTCTTTATCAGTTTAGCCTGTGGTTTTTCAATTTTATTGACTTTTTAAAGCATACAGATTTTGCTTTCATTGATTTTTCTCTATTGTCTGTTTTTCCTTTTATTGATTTTTATTCTTAACTGTAGTATTTTCTTCCTTCTTCCTTGGGATATATTTTGCTGAGTTTTTTCCTAATTTCTTAAGGTAGAAGCTAAGATAATTGATTTTGGACTGTTTTTTCCTCCTCTGACATTAGCCTTTAGACCTATAAATTTCCCTCTAAGCACCGCTTTAGGTTTCTCCTACGTATTTTTTAAACTTTTTGTTTTGAAATAATTATAGACTCACAGGAGGTTGCAAAAATAACATAAGAAATCCTGGATACCCTCCACCCACTTTCCCTCAATGGCAACATCTTATATAACTATAGTACAGTATCAAATTCAGGGAATTGGCATTGATAGATTGACATTGATATACTGTTAACTAGAACACAGGCATTATTCAACCTTCATCATAATTAAACCTGCATATTTCTGTGTGTGTGTGTGTGTGTGTGTGTGTGTGTGTGTGTATGTGTATATTCTGTGCAGTGTTGTTTCACATATAGCTGTGGGTAACCGCCACCAGAGGGGCCACGATACAAAATTGTTTTATCACCACGAAAGAACTCCGTGTGCTCCCTCTTTGTGTTCACACCTGTTCTCCATTCTACCTCCTCTCCCTGACCCTTGAAAACTGCTGATCTGTTCTCCATCGCTCTAGTTTTGTCATTTCAAGCACGTTATATAAGTGGAGTCATATAGTATGCAGCCTTTGGGGATTAGCTTTTATCCCTAAACATAATGTTCTTGAGGTACCTCCAGGTTGCTGCAGGTGTCAATAGTTCATTCGTTTGTATTGCAGAGTAGTATTCCCTTGTATGGATGAACCAGGGTTTATTGAACCATTCGCTTATTAAAGGGCATTTGGACTGTTTCCAGTACTGCTACCAAGAATAAAGCTGCTGTTAACATTCAGATAGAGGGTTTTCTGTGAACATAAAATTTTTATCTTCTGGGACAAATGCCTATGAGTACAACTTCTGGGTCATGTGGTGGTTGCAGATTTAACTAGAAACTGCCAAATGGTTTTCCAGATTGGCTGTATTATTTTACATTGCCCCTGGAATTTTATGATCATCCCACATATTTTGCTGTCTTGTGTGTTCATTTTCAGTCAGTTTAAAATATTTTCTGAAACTCTTTGTGATATCTTTTTTGCCCCATTAGTCTCTTCAAAATATGGCTTTTTATTTATAAATATTTAGGGTTTTTCTAGAGACCTCTCTGTCGATTTCTAATTTAATTTTTTATAATCAGAAAATATTTTGTATTATTTTAAACTTTTCCATGTTCCCTTGAAATTAGTTTGTATTCTTCAGTGATGGGCTGGAGTGTTCTAAAAGTTTCAATTAGGGCAGATTAATTGATGGTATTATCCAAGTCTTCTATTCTCTTACTGATTTCATGTCTACTTGATTTATCTAGTGTAGAGAGAGGAGTGTTGTCTTACTTCAGCTTTTAATTCAGTCAGTTATTGTGTGCACACACATGTAGGATTGGTATGTCTTCTTAATCGACTGATATTTTTATCATTATAAAATGTCCTTCCTTAGCTCTGGTTAGTGTTTGCATGGTTTATCTTTTTCCATTCTTTTTCTTTAAACCTACCTCTGTTTGTATATTTAAAGTGGTTTTATCGTTGACAGTATGTTGTCAGGTCTTGTTTTTACCCTGTCTTTGCCTTTTAATTGGAATGGTTTGACTGTTTCCATTTCTTGTAATTATTGATATGGTTGGGTTTAAATCTGTCTTGCTACTTGTTTTTTTATTTATCTATTCTTTGTTCCTCTTTCTTTTTTATTAGTTTTATGTTTTTTAGGATTCCATTTTATCTCCATCACTGACAACGTCATTGTATTGTCCCTATCTATTTTAGTAGGGAGGTTTGTTGTTTGTTAGTATTTTGGTGGTTACTCACCTGGTATCATTTGAATTCCTCCTGAAGCAATTCCTCTAGCATCTCTTGTTGCTTAAGTTAGCTGGTGACAAATTATTTCAGCTTTTGTTTATCTGGAAAAGTCCTTATTTCTCTTTAATTTTAAAGAAAAATTTTTGAAATAAAATTTTAGGTTGACAGTTTTTCTTTCGGCACTTAAAAATTTATGGTCCACTGTGTTTTGGCTGTGTAATTTCAGATGAGAAATCTGTGCTCAGTGCAGCTATGACATACAACTATCTACCGGGGCTTTGAAGGTAATGTGGCCGAGTAGGGGTCATGGACATTTCAGCCATATCCTCATGTAACTTAATCATGCCTTCAGTGCCTGCTGCAGCCTGATCTCACAGACAGCACTTCCATTTGAGGATGGAGTGCTGCTGTGCACACCGAATGTTCTGGTTTGGTAGGTAAGGTAGCACCTAGTTCAAAACGGACAGCCAAGGTCACATGGTCACTTGGTGCCTATGGTTAGGCATTCGGCCTCTACTAAGGCCCAGTAGCAAGCAACACACGTTTCTCCAAAGGAGAGTATTATCTGCAGTGGATCTCAGGGCTTTGCTCCCAAGTCCTAACAGTCTCTGTTCTGATTCCTTGATTGGGGCCTGCTAATGGCACCACCTAACATCTCCACATGCAGGGACACCTCACGCACCATTGGGTCTGCTGGATCATATGGCCCCAGTGGCAGAGCAGCTTACCCCGATGCCTGGACCTGTTGCAGGGCCGTCTCTTGTTCTGGGCCCTACTCGAGACAAGCAGATTTTTAGGTCACTCGGTCAACGAGCTTGAGTCATCCAGCCTAATAAGGATTCTGTTGCTTCCAAAATGCAACGAGGCCCACCAGGCATTATGCGTTTTTTGTTGGTAAGAGGGGAGGGGCCAGATTACACCACTTATCCTTCACTTTAAAAGTGATATTATAACATGCCCAGCACCACTGGGAGGTGGTGAAATTTCACTGAGGAGGGTGGCCCTGAATTTTTGTTAGGTTTATTTCCTACCTTCTGACACACAATAGTTGCTACTCTTGGCTGACTAGATGGAATCAGCATCCCCACGTGGATCCTGTCACCTGGACGGTGCAATTCCCCACTTCTTGTGAGTTACAGTTTCCCAAATACACACAGGCAGCGGCACCTTTTATTTCTTTATAGTCACTCTCCGCTCACTTTTCTGTTGGGTCTTTTGTGTTTTCTTAGCGATGTGAAGAATTTTTTTTTTAGATATAATATAAACTGATCCTTTATTGGTTCGTATCTGTTGTAGATATTTCCTCCTATTCTGCCCTTAGTGTTTTATTTTCTCTTTTTGGGTTGTTGACATATGTCAATAAATTAATTCCTAGATATCAAGCTTATATCCAGCGACCTTACTAAAATTAACCTCTTTGTTGTAATAATTGTAGATGATGGTGAATTTCCCATTCATGCAATGGTACCATCCATATCTACTGGCAGTTTGATTTCTTGTTTGTTGATCCTTATGCCTTTTATTACTTTCTACTGTGTTAATGCCCTGACTCCCCTTCCAGTAGCATGTTGAACAAATGAGTAATAAGGGCCATCTTTGTCTGGTTTTCATCCCAGGTGAAAAAGCTTTCAATAACTGTGCATTAAGTATGATGTTTGCTATAGATTCATTTTAAACAAACTTAACCAGATGAAGTTGCCTACTTTTACTATTGTGTTAAGAGTTTTTTGTTGTTGTTGTCTTGATGAGGAAGATTCGCCCTGAGCTAACATCTGCTGCTAATCTTCCTCTTCTTTGTGTATGTGAGCCGCCGCCACAGCATGGCCACGGACGAGTGGTGTAGATCCGTGCCCGGGAACCTAACCTGGGCCGACGAAGTGGAGGGTGCTGAACTTAACCACTAGGCTACCAGGGCTAGCCCAAGAGGTTTTTTTTAATGAATGAGATTGAATTTTATTAAATTATGTTTTATATTGATTCTAGATGATGATATAATTTTCTCTTTTACTTTTCTGCTAATGGGATGGTTTCTGTGATTTAATTTTGAATGCTAAATCACCCCTGAATTTTTCAGTATATCCCACTTAGTACTGATGTATTCTGTTTTCATAGATGGCTAAATTCATAGAATGATATTTTCCTTAGAATATTTATATCTATGTTTATGAAAGAGATGATCTATAAATTTATTTTCTCCTAATGATCTGGTCAAATTGTGGTATCAATTTGATGCTGGCCTCATAAAATAAAGTGAAAAATATTTCCTCTTTTCCTCCCTCTTTGGGAGATTTTGGAAAATTTAGGTGATTCTTTTTTCTTCCTTACACTTGGAATCTTTCAGTAGTCTTGGTCTGGAGTTTTCCTTGGCAAGGTTTTTGTTGTTGTTGTTGTTGTCGATTGGTTGTTTGATTTGATTTTTAAATAATTGATTCACTTTAGTCAATAGATAGAGAAGTTTTCCTGTTGTATGTTTCTGTATGTGTGTGTGTCAGTTTTGATTAGTTGTTTTTTAAAGTGTGGTTCATTTTGATCTCTGATGTCAAATTTTTATCCTCAATATTTATAAAATCTGCTTAGTATCTTGTTAACATCTGTGGGACCTGTAGAGGATGCCTATGTTTTGATTCCTGATATCGGTAATTTGGTTTCTTCTTTTTCTTTTCTTTTTTCCATCTGTTTTGCGAGGGGTTTACTAATTTTATTAATATCAACAAAACAACTTTTAGCCTTGTTGACTTGCTTCCATTGTATTTTTCTATGTCATTGATTTCTGCTCTTATATTTACTGTTGCCTTATTCTCATCTTCTTCCAGTTTGATAGTTCTGTTTTTAGTTCTTGGGAAGGAAGCTAAGATTAATGATATTAGTCTTTCCTCTATTCTAATTTACTCGTTGAAGGCTATAAATTTCCCTCTAATCACTGATTTAGCTGGCACCCCATGTCTACACTGGTGTGTCGCCAAATTCTGTGCCTGTTGCTATGATAGAAGTGTGTGTAGAGTACAGTAGATACACCAAAGAAAGAGTGGTCATTTAGGTATGGACAAAGACTCCCTCAATTGTACTGTGTCTTGTCAATTGAGAAAGTGTGTTATTAAAAATTAAAGGATAATCAAAGGCCGTAAAAGTCTGAGAATCCTATATACCAGCCAAAAATATTGTGGCACCAGGAAGGGCAATGTTTGAAACAGCAGGTCATTAAGGACCAGTATAAAACTCTGTCAACATGCATAGGAGCTTAGAGCGGGAGACATGGAGACAGAATGCCTCCTGGAACTCTGAGGTTGCCATTGACTATGTTGGCAAGCTTAGTCAACATCCTTGTGCTTCAGTTTCCTCATAGGTAAAATGTTTTCTTTAAAGATTAAATGATTTGATATTTATATGTAGTCACGCAAGACTGATTTGTTAATCAGAGCCTGTTCTTCTCAAAGAGAACAGTCACTCTGGGACACAGAGGAGGAAGACTAGGCCACTATGCACAGATAAGACGGGAGGGTTCAGTTCGACGAAAATGAATGATCGGAATAGAAATAAAACAAGGATAATGAAAGGAAGCAGCAGAGACATTCTGTGTCTCCTTAGGACAGCCCAGCTCTTCAGATGGTCTCAGTCAGGCTCCTGGCGTCACCTGCGGACAGGTGTGTCGACCACGCTCGGCGAAGGTGGATGCGCAAGCCCACTCGTCCTGGGTTGGCCGGGGCGGGCAGAGGGTCGCGCATCGCCCGGCACACGGATTCCCCGGCGTGGAGCAAAGAAAGGGCACCTGCGCAGTGGCCGGGACAGGTGGGGGCGGGCTAGCTGAGGGGGAACGTCCGAGGCCAGCCCGGGGAGGGGCAGGAGAAACTCGGCCGGCAGGAGGACGGCCGGGTGCGGTCACGGGGTGGGGATGCGGGCGGGGCGGGGTCTCGGTCCGAGGACCGCGCGCTTCACCCACCACTGCAGAACGCGGCCGGCTGGGAGAGGCGAGCGTAACATCGCCCAGGCCAGGCCCGGCCAGACACGGTCCCTCCCCCACCTGTGGCACACCTCCTCCAGGGGCCGGCCCCCGCCCCGCCCCGCCCCGCCCCGCCCCGGGACCCGTCTCCATCCGCCATTGTGGCCCCACCTCCGCTTACCCCCCCCCCCCCCCCCGCCAGCTCCGTCACGCCCCCGCCAGTGACCCCCGCCCGTGGCCCTGCTCCGTTCTATTTGCTGCCCGCCCGGCTTTGGGCTCCGCCCCTGCACTGATCCCGCCTACGACAAGTGACCAGTCCCAGCCCCCTCTCACGGCCTGTGACCAGCCCACCCAAGACCCCCGCCTCCTTCACGCCCCAATTTCCGGTCCCTCCACCGTCCCCAGTGGCTCCACCCCTCCCCCACTCCCTTGACGTTCATCGGTTCCTTTCCAAGTGCTTGGGGGCGGGGCCAGCGGCGTCGAGCGGCGCGGGATCGGTCAGCGGCGCAGAGGGGATGGGAGGCGTTGCGCGCAGCGCCTGGCCTTGAGCGCGATGCTCAGCTGCTGCCGGCTCAGTCGCCTCGGACTCGTTCCCCTCCCCTCGGGCTCGGTCGTCTCAGGCTCCGCTGCCGCCTCAACTGCCTCGGACTCGGGAGCCACCGACCGGATTGCCCCGTCCCCCCCCCCCCTCAGCCCCGCCCCGGCCTCCCGCCAGTCGGCCCGGGGGGTGGGGGGTGGGGGGGGCACGCCCTCTGCCGCGGGACAGGTGAGTGAGTGGTCGCGGGCGGGGCCGGGGGCGCGGCGGAGGTAAGGGACCCGGTCTGGGGTCCGGGGTCAAGCCGGGTTCTTGGGCTGGGCCTGGGATCGGGGGTCAGGGGTCGAGCTGAGGTGGGGGCTGGGTCGGGGGTCGGGGTCGCCGGCTGAGGTCAGGGGCAGGAGCTGGAGGCTTGGGCTGGGGTCTGGGGTGGAAAAGTTGTGGAAAAGTCAGCCTTTTGTTTTTTGTTCTATGAAAGCCACATGCTTTTTTCTTTGCCCGGTTTTAAGATTTTCCGTCTCGGAGCCTGTGCATGTGTTTTCTCTGGGTCCTACTCCCGGCTCACAGAACTTCTTAAATTGTGCGAGTCTGCCATCAGGGTTGGAAAATTCTCAAACGTTATTCCTTCAAATGCTGCTATTCCCCATTCTTTTTCCCTCTCTTTCTGGTCACACAGATGTGAGACTTGTTGACCGTGTCCCACGTCTCTCATGCTCTGTACTGTTTTCATTCTTTTTTATATTCTCTTCTCTCCGAACTTCAGTTTCAGATCCAAATGTCTGACAGTTTGGATATTTTCTGTTGGACCCGAGTTTCTCTAATTACGCCTTCAGTTCTGGCTGCTTTACTTTGAAGCCGTCTAATAACTTCTTAATTGCAGATATCATATTTTTCAATGATAGAATGTCCATTTGATTACTTTTCTGTAGATTTCATGAGTGTTGAAATTCATCTTTTTATCCATTTGTTTCTCTCTCTCTGTTTTTAAACGTATTAATCATTTTTCTTACGAAACTTACTGAGGAATGATTTCCGTAAAATAAATTATATCCGTTTAAGGTGTACAATTTGATGAGTTTGACAGTTGTGTACAGCCATGAGACAGCATTTCCATCACCCCCCAGAGGTTCCTTGTGTCCCTTTACAGTCCATTCCTTGCTCTGCCTCTGGGTCCCAGGAAAACACAGGCATAGTTTTTGTCATTTTAGAGTAGTCTGCATTTTGTATTAAGGTAATCGTACGCTATGTGCGCTTTTTATGTCTGGCTTCTTTCCCTCAGCATGATAATTTTGAGATTCATCCTTGTTGTGGCTGTCAGCACAATGTTGAATAGCAGTGGTGCGAGTGGACATCCGTCCTTGTCTTGTTGCTAGTCTTAGGAGGAAAGGGTTCAGTATTTCACCGTGAAGTATGAAATTAGCTGAAGGTTTTTTGTAGGTGCCGTTTATCAGGTTGAGAAAATTCCTGTCTGTTCCCAGTTGGCTGAGAATTTTTATCAGCAGTGGGTGCTGAATTTTGTCAACTGCTTTTCTGCTTCTATGGAGATGATCATCTGGTTTTTCTCTTTTATTCTGTTAATATGATTAATTACATTGAAGGAGCATCAGTTTTCATTCTTGTGATAAACCTCATTTGGTTGTGATGTTTATTCCTTTAAAATATTTCTGGATTTGATTTGAGCATGTGTTAAGGACTTTAGTGTCTAGTTGCATGAGGGATATTGTTCTGTAGATTTGTTTTCTTATGTTATCTTCATCTGGTTTTGGTGTCAAAAACCATAAAATGATCTCATAAAATGGTCTCATTTTGTAGAATCAGTATTAGTTCTTTCTTAAATAGTTGGTGGAATTGACCAGTGTAGCCCTCTGAGCTTAGTTTTTAACTAGGAATTCAATTTATGTAATAGATATGGGTCTGTGCAGGTTATCTGTTTCTTGAATGAGCTTTGGGAGTTGTCTTTCAAGGAATTTTACCAGTTCTTCTAAGTTGTTGAATTTGTTGGCTAAAGTTGTTGAGGATATTCTCTTATTATCCTTTTATTGTCTGTAGGACCTGTAGAGATAATTTCTCTTTCATTCTTAACACTGATGAGGTATGCCCTCTTTATTGATTTATTTTTTTATCTTGATCATTCTAGCTATGAGTTTATACATGTAGACAATTTGTTGCTCTTTTCAAGGAACCAGCTTTTAGCTTGGTTATTTTTCTCCGTGTCTGTTTTCGATTTTGTTGATTTCTGCTCCTGCTTATTTCTTTCCTTCAGTTTCCTTTGGGTTTGCTTTGCTCTTTTTTTTTAGCTCCTTGAAGTGGAATCACATATCTTACACATATTTTGTTAAATTTATCCCCTCAAATGTTTCATGTTTTTGTGTGCTATGATAAATGGTAGTGTTAAAAGATTTCATTTCTAGTTGTTAGCTAGTATGTAGAAATACAGTTTGGTTTTGTATATTGAATTTATATCTTCCACTTACCTAAAGTCACTTGGTAGTTTTAATAACCTTTCCCCCCATGATAGTGTCTTCTGCAAATAAAGATAGTTTTACTTACTCCTTTCCAACATGTATGCCTTTTATTTATTTTTCCCATCTGTTGTCTAGGACCTCCATGTACTATTGAATAGAAGTGGTGAGAGTGGATCTTCTTGCCTTGTTCTTTATCTTAGGGGGAAAGCATTCAGTCATACATCATTAATTATGATGTTAACCCTAGGTTTTTCATAGATCCCTTTGTCAGCTTGAGGAAATTTCCTTCTTTTTCTTGTTTCCTAAATTTTAAATTTATCACGAGTGTGTATCAAATGCTTGAGGAAATTTCCTTTTTTTTTCTTGTTTCCTGAATTTTAAATTTATCATGAATGTGCATTGAATTTTGTCAAATGCTTGAGGAAATTTCCTTCTTTTTCTTGTTTCCTGAATTTTAAATTTATCATGAATGAATGTGTGTTGAATTTTGTCTTTTAAGCTTTTCTGCATTTATTGTGAGAATCATAGGTGATTTTTCCTTTGGTTGGTTGGTATTTTGAATTGCATTTATTGACTTTTCAATGTTAAACCAACTTTGCCTTCCTAGGTTGAACCCCACTTGGTCATGATGGATTATCTTTTTTATCTGTCTATCATCTATCTTCCTATCTGTCTATCTATCTTCCTGAGTTTAAGTTGCTGTTATTTTTTAAAGGACTTTTTCATCTATGATCATGAGGGAAATTGTTCAGTAGTTTTCTTTTCTTGTAGTATCTTTGCTTGATTTTGTGATGAAATGAATGTATTGGGTAGTGTTGCCGCCAACATTTTCTGAAAGAGTTTGTGTTAGATTGTATTCTTTTTTTCTTAAATTTTTAATAGAATTCACCGAGGCCTTAAGTGTTCTTTGGGGGAAGATTTTTAATTAAGATTTAGTTATTTAAAACTTTTCGTAGTTTTGTGTCCTGAGCCAATTTTAGTAATTTATGTTTTGTAAGGTATTGATTTTTTTCTCAGTTATAAAGTTCAGTGATATAAAGTTTCTTTTTATATTGCATCATTATCCTTTTCATTATTGTGAGATCTATAATGATGCCTCTCCTTTCACTAATGAGATTTGTAACTTTTTTCTCTTTTCTTTATCAGTTTAGCCTGTGGTTTTTCAATTTTATTGACTTTTTAAAGCATACAGATTTTGCTTTCATTGATTTTTCTCTATTGTCTGTTTTTCCTTTTATTGATTTTTATTCTTAACTGTAGTATTTTCTTCCTTCTTCCTTGGGATATATTTTGCTGAGTTTTTTCCTAATTTCTTAAGGTAGAAGCTAAGATAATTGATTTTGGACTGTTTTTTCCTCCTCTGACATTAGCCTTTAGACCTATAAATTTCCCTCTAAGCACCGCTTTAGGTTTCTCCTACGTATTTTTTAAACTTTTTGTTTTGAAATAATTATAGACTCACAGGAGGTTGCAAAAATAACATAAGAAATCCTGGATACCCTCCACCCACTTTCCCTCAATGGCAACATCTTATATAACTATAGTACAGTATCAAATTCAGGGAATTGGCATTGATAGATTGACATTGATATACTGTTAACTAGAACACAGGCATTATTCAACCTTCATCATAATTAAACCTGCATATTTCTGTGTGTGTGTGTGTGTGTGTGTGTGTGTGTGTGTGTATGTGTATATTCTGTGCAGTGTTGTTTCACATATAGCTGTGGGTAACCGCCACCAGAGGGGCCACGATACAAAATTGTTTTATCACCACGAAAGAACTCCGTGTGCTCCCTCTTTGTGTTCACACCTGTTCTCCATTCTACCTCCTCTCCCTGACCCTTGAAAACTGCTGATCTGTTCTCCATCGCTCTAGTTTTGTCATTTCAAGCACGTTATATAAGTGGAGTCATATAGTATGCAGCCTTTGGGGATTAGCTTTTATCCCTAAACATAATGTTCTTGAGGTACCTCCAGGTTGCTGCAGGTGTCAATAGTTCATTCGTTTGTATTGCAGAGTAGTATTCCCTTGTATGGATGAACCAGGGTTTATTGAACCATTCGCTTATTAAAGGGCATTTGGACTGTTTCCAGTACTGCTACCAAGAATAAAGCTGCTGTTAACATTCAGATAGAGGGTTTTCTGTGAACATAAAATTTTTATCTTCTGGGACAAATGCCTATGAGTACAACTTCTGGGTCATGTGGTGGTTGCAGATTTAACTAGAAACTGCCAAATGGTTTTCCAGATTGGCTGTATTATTTTACATTGCCCCTGGAATTTTATGATCATCCCACATATTTTGCTGTCTTGTGTGTTCATTTTCAGTCAGTTTAAAATATTTTCTGAAACTCTTTGTGATATCTTTTTTGCCCCATTAGTCTCTTCAAAATATGGCTTTTTATTTATAAATATTTAGGGTTTTTCTAGAGACCTCTCTGTCGATTTCTAATTTAATTTTTTATAATCAGAAAATATTTTGTATTATTTTAAACTTTTCCATGTTCCCTTGAAATTAGTTTGTATTCTTCAGTGATGGGCTGGAGTGTTCTAAAAGTTTCAATTAGGGCAGATTAATTGATGGTATTATCCAAGTCTTCTATTCTCTTACTGATTTCATGTCTACTTGATTTATCTAGTGTAGAGAGAGGAGTGTTGTCTTACTTCAGCTTTTAATTCAGTCAGTTATTGTGTGCACACACATGTAGGATTGGTATGTCTTCTTAATCGACTGATATTTTTATCATTATAAAATGTCCTTCCTTAGCTCTGGTTAGTGTTTGCATGGTTTATCTTTTTCCATTCTTTTTCTTTAAACCTACCTCTGTTTGTATATTTAAAGTGGTTTTATCGTTGACAGTATGTTGTCAGGTCTTGTTTTTACCCTGTCTTTGCCTTTTAATTGGAATGGTTTGACTGTTTCCATTTCTTGTAATTATTGATATGGTTGGGTTTAAATCTGTCTTGCTACTTGTTTTTTTATTTATCTATTCTTTGTTCCTCTTTCTTTTTTATTAGTTTTATGTTTTTTAGGATTCCATTTTATCTCCATCACTGACAACGTCATTGTATTGTCCCTATCTATTTTAGTAGGGAGGTTTGTTGTTTGTTAGTATTTTGGTGGTTACTCACCTGGTATCATTTGAATTCCTCCTGAAGCAATTCCTCTAGCATCTCTTGTTGCTTAAGTTAGCTGGTGACAAATTATTTCAGCTTTTGTTTATCTGGAAAAGTCCTTATTTCTCTTTAATTTTAAAGAAAAATTTTTGAAATAAAATTTTAGGTTGACAGTTTTTCTTTCGGCACTTAAAAATTTATGGTCCACTGTGTTTTGGCTGTGTAATTTCAGATGAGAAATCTGTGCTCAGTGCAGCTATGACATACAACTATCTACCGGGGCTTTGAAGGTAATGTGGCCGAGTAGGGGTCATGGACATTTCAGCCATATCCTCATGTAACTTAATCATGCCTTCAGTGCCTGCTGCAGCCTGATCTCACAGACAGCACTTCCATTTGAGGATGGAGTGCTGCTGTGCACACCGAATGTTCTGGTTTGGTAGGTAAGGTAGCACCTAGTTCAAAACGGACAGCCAAGGTCACATGGTCACTTGGTGCCTATGGTTAGGCATTCGGCCTCTACTAAGGCCCAGTAGCAAGCAACACACGTTTCTCCAAAGGAGAGTATTATCTGCAGTGGATCTCAGGGCTTTGCTCCCAAGTCCTAACAGTCTCTGTTCTGATTCCTTGATTGGGGCCTGCTAATGGCACCACCTAACATCTCCACATGCAGGGACACCTCACGCACCATTGGGTCTGCTGGATCATATGGCCCCAGTGGCAGAGCAGCTTACCCCGATGCCTGGACCTGTTGCAGGGCCGTCTCTTGTTCTGGGCCCTACTCGAGACAAGCAGATTTTTAGGTCACTCGGTCAACGAGCTTGAGTCATCCAGCCTAATAAGGATTCTGTTGCTTCCAAAATGCAACGAGGCCCACCAGGCATTATGCGTTTTTTGTTGGTAAGAGGGGAGGGGCCAGATTACACCACTTATCCTTCACTTTAAAAGTGATATTATAACATGCCCAGCACCACTGGGAGGTGGTGAAATTTCACTGAGGAGGGTGGCCCTGAATTTTTGTTAGGTTTATTTCCTACCTTCTGACACACAATAGTTGCTACTCTTGGCTGACTAGATGGAATCAGCATCCCCACGTGGATCCTGTCACCTGGACGGTGCAATTCCCCACTTCTTGTGAGTTACAGTTTCCCAAATACACACAGGCAGCGGCACCTTTTATTTCTTTATAGTCACTCTCCGCTCACTTTTCTGTTGGGTCTTTTGTGTTTTCTTAGCGATGTGAAGAATTTTTTTTTTAGATATAATATAAACTGATCCTTTATTGGTTCGTATCTGTTGTAGATATTTCCTCCTATTCTGCCCTTAGTGTTTTATTTTCTCTTTTTGGGTTGTTGACATATGTCAATAAATTAATTCCTAGATATCAAGCTTATATCCAGCGACCTTACTAAAATTAACCTCTTTGTTGTAATAATTGTAGATGATGGTGAATTTCCCATTCATGCAATGGTACCATCCATATCTACTGGCAGTTTGATTTCTTGTTTGTTGATCCTTATGCCTTTTATTACTTTCTACTGTGTTAATGCCCTGACTCCCCTTCCAGTAGCATGTTGAACAAATGAGTAATAAGGGCCATCTTTGTCTGGTTTTCATCCCAGGTGAAAAAGCTTTCAATAACTGTGCATTAAGTATGATGTTTGCTATAGATTCATTTTAAACAAACTTAACCAGATGAAGTTGCCTACTTTTACTATTGTGTTAAGAGTTTTTTGTTGTTGTTGTCTTGATGAGGAAGATTCGCCCTGAGCTAACATCTGCTGCTAATCTTCCTCTTCTTTGTGTATGTGAGCCGCCGCCACAGCATGGCCACGGACGAGTGGTGTAGATCCGTGCCCGGGAACCTAACCTGGGCCGACGAAGTGGAGGGTGCTGAACTTAACCACTAGGCTACCAGGGCTAGCCCAAGAGGTTTTTTTTAATGAATGAGATTGAATTTTATTAAATTATGTTTTATATTGATTCTAGATGATGATATAATTTTCTCTTTTACTTTTCTGCTAATGGGATGGTTTCTGTGATTTAATTTTGAATGCTAAATCACCCCTGAATTTTTCAGTATATCCCACTTAGTACTGATGTATTCTGTTTTCATAGATGGCTAAATTCATAGAATGATATTTTCCTTAGAATATTTATATCTATGTTTATGAAAGAGATGATCTATAAATTTATTTTCTCCTAATGATCTGGTCAAATTGTGGTATCAATTTGATGCTGGCCTCATAAAATAAAGTGAAAAATATTTCCTCTTTTCCTCCCTCTTTGGGAGATTTTGGAAAATTTAGGTGATTCTTTTTTCTTCCTTACACTTGGAATCTTTCAGTAGTCTTGGTCTGGAGTTTTCCTTGGCAAGGTTTTTGTTGTTGTTGTTGTTGTCGATTGGTTGTTTGATTTGATTTTTAAATAATTGATTCACTTTAGTCAATAGATAGAGAAGTTTTCCTGTTGTATGTTTCTGTATGTGTGTGTGTCAGTTTTGATTAGTTGTTTTTTAAAGTGTGGTTCATTTTGATCTCTGATGTCAAATTTTTATCCTCAATATTTATAAAATCTGCTTAGTATCTTGTTAACATCTGTGGGACCTGTAGAGGATGCCTATGTTTTGATTCCTGATATCGGTAATTTGGTTTCTTCTTTTTCTTTTCTTTTTTCCATCTGTTTTGCGAGGGGTTTACTAATTTTATTAATATCAACAAAACAACTTTTAGCCTTGTTGACTTGCTTCCATTGTATTTTTCTATGTCATTGATTTCTGCTCTTATATTTACTGTTGCCTTATTCTCATCTTCTTCCAGTTTGATAGTTCTGTTTTTAGTTCTTGGGAAGGAAGCTAAGATTAATGATATTAGTCTTTCCTCTATTCTAATTTACTCGTTGAAGGCTATAAATTTCCCTCTAATCACTGATTTAGCTGGCACCCCATGTCTACACTGGTGTGTCGCCAAATTCTGTGCCTGTTGCTATGATAGAAGTGTGTGTAGAGTACAGTAGATACACCAAAGAAAGAGTGGTCATTTAGGTATGGACAAAGACTCCCTCAATTGTACTGTGTCTTGTCAATTGAGAAAGTGTGTTATTAAAAATTAAAGGATAATCAAAGGCCGTAAAAGTCTGAGAATCCTATATACCAGCCAAAAATATTGTGGCACCAGGAAGGGCAATGTTTGAAACAGCAGGTCATTAAGGACCAGTATAAAACTCTGTCAACATGCATAGGAGCTTAGAGCGGGAGACATGGAGACAGAATGCCTCCTGGAACTCTGAGGTTGCCATTGACTATGTTGGCAAGCTTAGTCAACATCCTTGTGCTTCAGTTTCCTCATAGGTAAAATGTTTTCTTTAAAGATTAAATGATTTGATATTTATATGTAGTCACGCAAGACTGATTTGTTAATCAGAGCCTGTTCTTCTCAAAGAGAACAGTCACTCTGGGACACAGAGGAGGAAGACTAGGCCACTATGCACAGATAAGACGGGAGGGTTCAGTTCGACGAAAATGAATGATCGGAATAGAAATAAAACAAGGATAATGAAAGGAAGCAGCAGAGACATTCTGTGTCTCCTTAGGACAGCCCAGCTCTTCAGATGGTCTCAGTCAGGCTCCTGGCGTCACCTGCGGACAGGTGTGTCGACCACGCTCGGCGAAGGTGGATGCGCAAGCCCACTCGTCCTGGGTTGGCCGGGGCGGGCAGAGGGTCGCGCATCGCCCGGCACACGGATTCCCCGGCGTGGAGCAAAGAAAGGGCACCTGCGCAGTGGCCGGGACAGGTGGGGGCGGGCTAGCTGAGGGGGAACGTCCGAGGCCAGCCCGGGGAGGGGCAGGAGAAACTCGGCCGGCAGGAGGACGGCCGGGTGCGGTCACGGGGTGGGGATGCGGGCGGGGCGGGGTCTCGGTCCGAGGACCGCGCGCTTCACCCACCACTGCAGAACGCGGCCGGCTGGGAGAGGCGAGCGTAACATCGCCCAGGCCAGGCCCGGCCAGACACGGTCCCTCCCCCACCTGTGGCACACCTCCTCCAGGGGCCGGCCCCCGCCCCGCCCCGCCCCGCCCCGCCCCGGGACCCGTCTCCATCCGCCATTGTGGCCCCACCTCCGCTTACCCCCCCCCCCCCCCCCGCCAGCTCCGTCACGCCCCCGCCAGTGACCCCCGCCCGTGGCCCTGCTCCGTTCTATTTGCTGCCCGCCCGGCTTTGGGCTCCGCCCCTGCACTGATCCCGCCTACGACAAGTGACCAGTCCCAGCCCCCTCTCACGGCCTGTGACCAGCCCACCCAAGACCCCCGCCTCCTTCACGCCCCAATTTCCGGTCCCTCCACCGTCCCCAGTGGCTCCACCCCTCCCCCACTCCCTTGACGTTCATCGGTTCCTTTCCAAGTGCTTGGGGGCGGGGCCAGCGGCGTCGAGCGGCGCGGGATCGGTCAGCGGCGCAGAGGGGATGGGAGGCGTTGCGCGCAGCGCCTGGCCTTGAGCGCGATGCTCAGCTGCTGCCGGCTCAGTCGCCTCGGACTCGTTCCCCTCCCCTCGGGCTCGGTCGTCTCAGGCTCCGCTGCCGCCTCAACTGCCTCGGACTCGGGAGCCACCGACCGGATTGCCCCGTCCCCCCCCCCCCTCAGCCCCGCCCCGGCCTCCCGCCAGTCGGCCCGGGGGGTGGGGGGTGGGGGGGGCACGCCCTCTGCCGCGGGACAGGTGAGTGAGTGGTCGCGGGCGGGGCCGGGGGCGCGGCGGAGGTAAGGGACCCGGTCTGGGGTCCGGGGTCAAGCCGGGTTCTTGGGCTGGGCCTGGGATCGGGGGTCAGGGGTCGAGCTGAGGTGGGGGCTGGGTCGGGGGTCGGGGTCGCCGGCTGAGGTCAGGGGCAGGAGCTGGAGGCTTGGGCTGGGGTCTGGGGTGGAAAAGTTGTGGAAAAGTCAGCCTTTTGTTTTTTGTTCTATGAAAGCCACATGCTTTTTTCTTTGCCCGGTTTTAAGATTTTCCGTCTCGGAGCCTGTGCATGTGTTTTCTCTGGGTCCTACTCCCGGCTCACAGAACTTCTTAAATTGTGCGAGTCTGCCATCAGGGTTGGAAAATTCTCAAACGTTATTCCTTCAAATGCTGCTATTCCCCATTCTTTTTCCCTCTCTTTCTGGTCACACAGATGTGAGACTTGTTGACCGTGTCCCACGTCTCTCATGCTCTGTACTGTTTTCATTCTTTTTTATATTCTCTTCTCTCCGAACTTCAGTTTCAGATCCAAATGTCTGACAGTTTGGATATTTTCTGTTGGACCCGAGTTTCTCTAATTACGCCTTCAGTTCTGGCTGCTTTACTTTGAAGCCGTCTAATAACTTCTTAATTGCAGATATCATATTTTTCAATGATAGAATGTCCATTTGATTACTTTTCTGTAGATTTCATGAGTGTTGAAATTCATCTTTTTATCCATTTGTTTCTCTCTCTCTGTTTTTAAACGTATTAATCATTTTTCTTACGAAACTTACTGAGGAATGATTTCCGTAAAATAAATTATATCCGTTTAAGGTGTACAATTTGATGAGTTTGACAGTTGTGTACAGCCATGAGACAGCATTTCCATCACCCCCCAGAGGTTCCTTGTGTCCCTTTACAGTCCATTCCTTGCTCTGCCTCTGGGTCCCAGGAAAACACAGGCATAGTTTTTGTCATTTTAGAGTAGTCTGCATTTTGTATTAAGGTAATCGTACGCTATGTGCGCTTTTTATGTCTGGCTTCTTTCCCTCAGCATGATAATTTTGAGATTCATCCTTGTTGTGGCTGTCAGCACAATGTTGAATAGCAGTGGTGCGAGTGGACATCCGTCCTTGTCTTGTTGCTAGTCTTAGGAGGAAAGGGTTCAGTATTTCACCGTGAAGTATGAAATTAGCTGAAGGTTTTTTGTAGGTGCCGTTTATCAGGTTGAGAAAATTCCTGTCTGTTCCCAGTTGGCTGAGAATTTTTATCAGCAGTGGGTGCTGAATTTTGTCAACTGCTTTTCTGCTTCTATGGAGATGATCATCTGGTTTTTCTCTTTTATTCTGTTAATATGATTAATTACATTGAAGGAGCATCAGTTTTCATTCTTGTGATAAACCTCATTTGGTTGTGATGTTTATTCCTTTAAAATATTTCTGGATTTGATTTGAGCATGTGTTAAGGACTTTAGTGTCTAGTTGCATGAGGGATATTGTTCTGTAGATTTGTTTTCTTATGTTATCTTCATCTGGTTTTGGTGTCAAAAACCATAAAATGATCTCATAAAATGGTCTCATTTTGTAGAATCAGTATTAGTTCTTTCTTAAATAGTTGGTGGAATTGACCAGTGTAGCCCTCTGAGCTTAGTTTTTAACTAGGAATTCAATTTATGTAATAGATATGGGTCTGTGCAGGTTATCTGTTTCTTGAATGAGCTTTGGGAGTTGTCTTTCAAGGAATTTTACCAGTTCTTCTAAGTTGTTGAATTTGTTGGCTAAAGTTGTTGAGGATATTCTCTTATTATCCTTTTATTGTCTGTAGGACCTGTAGAGATAATTTCTCTTTCATTCTTAACACTGATGAGGTATGCCCTCTTTATTGATTTATTTTTTTATCTTGATCATTCTAGCTATGAGTTTATACATGTAGACAATTTGTTGCTCTTTTCAAGGAACCAGCTTTTAGCTTGGTTATTTTTCTCCGTGTCTGTTTTCGATTTTGTTGATTTCTGCTCCTGCTTATTTCTTTCCTTCAGTTTCCTTTGGGTTTGCTTTGCTCTTTTTTTTTAGCTCCTTGAAGTGGAATCACATATCTTACACATATTTTGTTAAATTTATCCCCTCAAATGTTTCATGTTTTTGTGTGCTATGATAAATGGTAGTGTTAAAAGATTTCATTTCTAGTTGTTAGCTAGTATGTAGAAATACAGTTTGGTTTTGTATATTGAATTTATATCTTCCACTTACCTAAAGTCACTTGGTAGTTTTAATAACCTTTCCCCCCATGATAGTGTCTTCTGCAAATAAAGATAGTTTTACTTACTCCTTTCCAACATGTATGCCTTTTATTTATTTTTCCCATCTGTTGTCTAGGACCTCCATGTACTATTGAATAGAAGTGGTGAGAGTGGATCTTCTTGCCTTGTTCTTTATCTTAGGGGGAAAGCATTCAGTCATACATCATTAATTATGATGTTAACCCTAGGTTTTTCATAGATCCCTTTGTCAGCTTGAGGAAATTTCCTTCTTTTTCTTGTTTCCTAAATTTTAAATTTATCACGAGTGTGTATCAAATGCTTGAGGAAATTTCCTTTTTTTTTCTTGTTTCCTGAATTTTAAATTTATCATGAATGTGCATTGAATTTTGTCAAATGCTTGAGGAAATTTCCTTCTTTTTCTTGTTTCCTGAATTTTAAATTTATCATGAATGAATGTGTGTTGAATTTTGTCTTTTAAGCTTTTCTGCATTTATTGTGAGAATCATAGGTGATTTTTCCTTTGGTTGGTTGGTATTTTGAATTGCATTTATTGACTTTTCAATGTTAAACCAACTTTGCCTTCCTAGGTTGAACCCCACTTGGTCATGATGGATTATCTTTTTTATCTGTCTATCATCTATCTTCCTATCTGTCTATCTATCTTCCTGAGTTTAAGTTGCTGTTATTTTTTAAAGGACTTTTTCATCTATGATCATGAGGGAAATTGTTCAGTAGTTTTCTTTTCTTGTAGTATCTTTGCTTGATTTTGTGATGAAATGAATGTATTGGGTAGTGTTGCCGCCAACATTTTCTGAAAGAGTTTGTGTTAGATTGTATTCTTTTTTTCTTAAATTTTTAATAGAATTCACCGAGGCCTTAAGTGTTCTTTGGGGGAAGATTTTTAATTAAGATTTAGTTATTTAAAACTTTTCGTAGTTTTGTGTCCTGAGCCAATTTTAGTAATTTATGTTTTGTAAGGTATTGATTTTTTTCTCAGTTATAAAGTTCAGTGATATAAAGTTTCTTTTTATATTGCATCATTATCCTTTTCATTATTGTGAGATCTATAATGATGCCTCTCCTTTCACTAATGAGATTTGTAACTTTTTTCTCTTTTCTTTATCAGTTTAGCCTGTGGTTTTTCAATTTTATTGACTTTTTAAAGCATACAGATTTTGCTTTCATTGATTTTTCTCTATTGTCTGTTTTTCCTTTTATTGATTTTTATTCTTAACTGTAGTATTTTCTTCCTTCTTCCTTGGGATATATTTTGCTGAGTTTTTTCCTAATTTCTTAAGGTAGAAGCTAAGATAATTGATTTTGGACTGTTTTTTCCTCCTCTGACATTAGCCTTTAGACCTATAAATTTCCCTCTAAGCACCGCTTTAGGTTTCTCCTACGTATTTTTTAAACTTTTTGTTTTGAAATAATTATAGACTCACAGGAGGTTGCAAAAATAACATAAGAAATCCTGGATACCCTCCACCCACTTTCCCTCAATGGCAACATCTTATATAACTATAGTACAGTATCAAATTCAGGGAATTGGCATTGATAGATTGACATTGATATACTGTTAACTAGAACACAGGCATTATTCAACCTTCATCATAATTAAACCTGCATATTTCTGTGTGTGTGTGTGTGTGTGTGTGTGTGTGTGTATGTGTATATTCTGTGCAGTGTTGTTTCACATATAGCTGTGGGTAACCGCCACCAGAGGGGCCACGATACAAAATTGTTTTATCACCACGAAAGAACTCCGTGTGCTCCCTCTTTGTGTTCACACCTGTTCTCCATTCTACCTCCTCTCCCTGACCCTTGAAAACTGCTGATCTGTTCTCCATCGCTCTAGTTTTGTCATTTCAAGCACGTTATATAAGTGGAGTCATATAGTATGCAGCCTTTGGGGATTAGCTTTTATCCCTAAACATAATGTTCTTGAGGTACCTCCAGGTTGCTGCAGGTGTCAATAGTTCATTCGTTTGTATTGCAGAGTAGTATTCCCTTGTATGGATGAACCAGGGTTTATTGAACCATTCGCTTATTAAAGGGCATTTGGACTGTTTCCAGTACTGCTACCAAGAATAAAGCTGCTGTTAACATTCAGATAGAGGGTTTTCTGTGAACATAAAATTTTTATCTTCTGGGACAAATGCCTATGAGTACAACTTCTGGGTCATGTGGTGGTTGCAGATTTAACTAGAAACTGCCAAATGGTTTTCCAGATTGGCTGTATTATTTTACATTGCCCCTGGAATTTTATGATCATCCCACATATTTTGCTGTCTTGTGTGTTCATTTTCAGTCAGTTTAAAATATTTTCTGAAACTCTTTGTGATATCTTTTTTGCCCCATTAGTCTCTTCAAAATATGGCTTTTTATTTATAAATATTTAGGGTTTTTCTAGAGACCTCTCTGTCGATTTCTAATTTAATTTTTTATAATCAGAAAATATTTTGTATTATTTTAAACTTTTCCATGTTCCCTTGAAATTAGTTTGTATTCTTCAGTGATGGGCTGGAGTGTTCTAAAAGTTTCAATTAGGGCAGATTAATTGATGGTATTATCCAAGTCTTCTATTCTCTTACTGATTTCATGTCTACTTGATTTATCTAGTGTAGAGAGAGGAGTGTTGTCTTACTTCAGCTTTTAATTCAGTCAGTTATTGTGTGCACACACATGTAGGATTGGTATGTCTTCTTAATCGACTGATATTTTTATCATTATAAAATGTCCTTCCTTAGCTCTGGTTAGTGTTTGCATGGTTTATCTTTTTCCATTCTTTTTCTTTAAACCTACCTCTGTTTGTATATTTAAAGTGGTTTTATCGTTGACAGTATGTTGTCAGGTCTTGTTTTTACCCTGTCTTTGCCTTTTAATTGGAATGGTTTGACTGTTTCCATTTCTTGTAATTATTGATATGGTTGGGTTTAAATCTGTCTTGCTACTTGTTTTTTTATTTATCTATTCTTTGTTCCTCTTTCTTTTTTATTAGTTTTATGTTTTTTAGGATTCCATTTTATCTCCATCACTGACAACGTCATTGTATTGTCCCTATCTATTTTAGTAGGGAGGTTTGTTGTTTGTTAGTATTTTGGTGGTTACTCACCTGGTATCATTTGAATTCCTCCTGAAGCAATTCCTCTAGCATCTCTTGTTGCTTAAGTTAGCTGGTGACAAATTATTTCAGCTTTTGTTTATCTGGAAAAGTCCTTATTTCTCTTTAATTTTAAAGAAAAATTTTTGAAATAAAATTTTAGGTTGACAGTTTTTCTTTCGGCACTTAAAAATTTATGGTCCACTGTGTTTTGACTGTGTAATTTCAGATGAGAAATCTGTGCTCAGTGCAGCTATGACATACAACTATCTACCGGGGCTTTTGGGGGAAAAAGAGAAAAAAAAAAAAAAGAGGAGGAGGATTGGCAATAGCTGTTAGCTCAGGGCCAGTCTTCCTCAGCAAAAGGAAGAGGATTGTCATGGATGTTAGCTCAGGGCTGATCTTCCTCACAAAAAAAAAAAAAAAGAAATCTGGGCTCGTTCTTACATTTCTTTATCTGTACTTAAGGTTTTCTTCTCCCTCTTTGGTGATTCAGTATGGTTTTGTGTTTACCTTTTTTGTGTTTCATTAAGCTTCTTCAAACTATGGATTATTGTTTTTATCAAATTTGGCATATTTCCTGCCACTGTTTCTTTAAATATATATTCCATCACCTTCCTCTCCTCTTCTTCTGGAACTTCTGGGCATGTTCCACTACTTGATATTGTCCCACAGGTCACTGAGCCTTGTTTTCCCAGTCTTCATCTCTCTGTGTTTCCATTTGGATATTTCTGTTTTTGTGTTGCCCAGTTCCTTTCCTTCTGTGCATTTAATCAGCTGTTAATCTCATTCACTGAATTTTTCATTTGCAACGTATATGTATTTATTTCACCTCTAGAAGTTCCATCTTCCTCTTTTTTTTATATCTTCTGTTTGTCTCCTGCTGTATTCATGTTGTGTTTTAAATACTTGTGCACGTTTATAATAGTTGTCTTAAAATCCTTATTTGGACAGTTCATCGTCTCTGCCTTTCAGGGTCTGTTCCTATTGACTACTTTTTCCCCTGTTTTTGGTCATAT
This sequence comes from Diceros bicornis minor, assembly GCF_020826845.1. NCBI lineage: Eukaryota > Metazoa > Chordata > Mammalia > Perissodactyla > Rhinocerotidae > Diceros > Diceros bicornis. Next base: position 55,677,494 of record NC_080752.1, read on the forward strand.
TTTCTTGCTTCTTTGTGGGTCTGGTAACTTTTAGTTGGGTGGTAGACATTGTGACTATTACAGTAAGTGTCTGGTTTTTGTCATTTATTTATTTTTTTTAAAGATTTTATTTATTATTTATTTTTTTCCCCCCAAAGCCCCGGTAGATAGTTGTATGTCACAGCTGCACATCCTTCTAGTTGCTATATGTGGGACGTGGCCTCAGCATGGCCGGAGAAGTGGTGCGTCGGTGCGCGCCCGGGATCTGAACCCGGGCCGCCAGCAGCGGAGCGCGAGCACTTAAGCGCTAAGCCACGGGGCCGGCCCTGTCATTTATTTTTAAAAGAGTGTTGGACTTTGTTTTTTCAGGAAGATAAGTTACTTGTGGATCTGCTTGGTATTTTTCAAGCTTTTCAGATTTTTAGGTTATGTGTAGAGCATCATTACTCTAGGGCTAATTTAGCCCCACTCTTGAGGTACAACCCTTTTGCTGTCTCTATTTATTGCCTTGGTAATTCAACTGGAACTCTCCCCTCTGACTGATCAAAACTCTCAAGTCTCCCAGCCCTCTGTTGAGCAGTGGAAGTTGTTCAACTTCAAACTACCTGGTCACTTTTTGCCTCACCTCATTGAGTTTCATATGTTGCTTAGAATTTGGCAACAGATGAAAGGGACCCCTGTGCAGATTTTTGGAGCTCTTTTTATGTAGCTCTCTTCTCTTCTCTTCAGACCCTTCCCACATATCTCCTCTTTATAATCTCCAACTGCTTCAGCCTCCCTGAGCTCTGATGTATTTCACCCACTCAGTAGTCGGGTGTTCTGCTTGGGTTCCCTCTCCTTGTGATGCTGTCTGGAAAATGCTTTCACTAAGAAAGAGCAATAATAATCTTGTGCGGCCTGTTGTTCAAGGTCTGAAATTGGTTGTTTCATATACGTTTTTTTTCCAGTTTTCTAGGTCACAGCAAGAGGGTATTGTACCCTTGTTTCTTCATCGTGGACAGAAGCAAAAGACTCCTCTCTTTGTTTTTTTAAATTTCTTGTGATTTTTTAAAAATTGTGGTAAAATACACATGCCATAGCATTTACAATCTTTGCCATTTTTAAGTGTACAGTTCAGTGATATTAAGTGCATTCATGTTGTTGTGCAACCATCGCCGCCATCCATCTTTAGAACTCTTTTCATCTTGAAAAGCCGACACTCTGTATCCATTAAACAGTAATTCTCCATTCTCCCCTAACACCCAACCCCTGGAAACCACTATTGTACTTTCTGTTCTATGAATTTGCCTACTCTAGGTACTTCACATAAGTGGAATCATACGGGGTTTGTCCTTTAGTGACTGGCTTATTTCACTGCCTTTTTTTTTTTTTTAAATATATCATTTGGTCTTTGCTTGTAGTGTTAGAATGACGGTTTGCAATACTCAGAATGTTTAAGCCAATGAGCTGATATGGTGGAGTGGGAAGGATTTACATTGGTATTTTTTGTTTATTTTCTTGGTTGGGGGGATAGACTTTTGTGTGTTTTTATTCCATAGCTTGACGTGTATTTAACCTCCTGTAAGACACTTTATATATGTTAGTGATGGAGTCTTAATCTATAGCACTGCCCACTCATTTTCTTTTGGCTTAAAAGACATTGTATGTTCACTGAAATTAGTAATTTTCCATCTCTCTTAGGTCTTTACCTGCCAGTGATGCCATCAGAACTGCCAAAGATTCATACTTCTACAGGCCCTTATTTTTAAACAGCTTGCACATGAAGAGCTTCATTGATTCTCATGCTAGTCCTTTCCTGTTCTGATTTCCCATTCAGGATAGAATTTGCCATTCCTTTGTGGTATTTCGTATGTTTGTCTATGATCTCCTCCTCAAATCCGATATACTTATTATGTTTATGTCTCTCCTTATAAGTCCTATTCCATTTATATCTCCTTATTTGCTGTGTCTAACCCAAAGTAGGTCCTCAGTAAAGATTAATTTAAGGAAGAAAAGTATCATTATACTTAATTATAGGTGAAGTGAGTGAATCACCTGAATCTCAGGTCTACATTTATTGTCTCTAATTCCTTTGCATTTCTTGAACCACTGCATCTGAATTTTCTCTGTTAAACCACAAAAACAGCTTTGTCAGAATCACCAAAGGCCTCTTTGGCTTTGCTAAATCCAGTGATCAATTCTCAGTCTTCATATTACTTGCCCTGTCAGCTGCATCTGAATCCAGGTCATTGCTTTCTCCTCAGGACTCTTTCTTTACTTGGCTTCTAGGACACCTCTATCCTAGCTATTCTCCTAGCTCTCTGACTGCTTCTTCTCAATCTCTCTTGGCTGGCTCCTTCCCATATGCCAATCCTTGTTGGAGAGCCCAGGGCTACATCCTTGGTACTGTTCTCTTTCTACCTCATTCTCTCAGTGATCTCACCTGGTTTCATGGCTTTAAATACCACCTGTGTCCTGATGAATCTTAAATATATCTTTGTAGCCTGAACCCCATCCCCTGAACTCCAGGATTATATTCATCTGCCTGCCTAACGCTGCCATGTGGCTGTGTGATGGACATCTCTCATTTCACATTTGAACGAACAACTCAATTATCATTCTTTTTCCCTGACTACTCCTTCCTCAGCTTTCTTTAATTTAGTTGATGGCAACTCCATTCTTCTACTCCTCAGGCTAAAACCCTGGGAATCATCTTTGACTCCTTTCTTGTTCTCAGAGCCCATATCTAATATATTCACAATTCGGTCTGCACTTTCTTCACAGTATATATTCAGGATCTAACGACTTCTTACCACCTCCACTGCTATCACCCTGGCCCTAAGCTACCATTATATTTCACCTGGATCATTTCATTAGCCTTCTAACAGATCTTGCTTCAGCTTCTGCTCAGTTACAGGTGATTATTCCCACAGTATTTAGAATGATCTTTTTTTTTTATTTTGTGAGGAAGATCAGCCCTGAGCTAACATCCGATGCCAATCCTCCCCTTTTTTTTTTGCTGAGGAAGATTGGTCCTGAGCTAACATCCGTGCCCATCTTCCTCTGCTTTATACGGGACGCCACCACAGCATGGCTTGAGAAGCAGTGCGTCAGTGCACGTCCAGGATCCAAACCTGCGAACCCCGGGCTGCCGAAGCAGAGTGCACGCACGTAACTGCTTGCACCACCAGGCCAGCCCTAGAATGATCTTTCTAAAAGTGTGGGTTAACATCTACTTCTGGGAAAAAGTATTCCTTCCACTAAGCACAGCAAAAGATCCTGGACATTATATATAAGATAAACGTAGACTCTGGAAGATGGTGAGAAGGCAGACCAGCTAGGGACCTTGGGACCCAGGGAATGACATGGCAGTGAATTCCTTGAGTGTTCTTTTTGCCTTACATATCACAGACTTGAACCTGAGAAGCTGGCAACCCATAAATACCAATGGGTGCAGGACAAAAAAATGCAGCAGAAGCCTCCTCTCTCTAGCCAAAGGACAGGAAAGAGACAGCCTAGCAAGACAGAAAACTTTTGGACAATAACTGTTCTACTCCAGACAAAGAGCACAGAATTTTTTAGCCATTTTTTCTTCAAGTACCTTTTCAGTTCAGCTCTTGTTCTCCTCTTCTTCTGGGACTCTGATGACATGATTGTTAGCTCTTTTGCCATACTGCCACAGATTTCTGAGCCTCTGTTCTTTTTTTTTGACTATTCTCTCTCTGTTGTTTAGAATGTGTACTTTTTATTGTTCTATCTTCCGTTTCACTGATTATTTCCTCTGACCCCTCCTGTCCGCTATGGAGCCATCCATTGAGTTTTTATTTTAGTTACTGTATTTTCCAGAAGATAGATGAGGCGAGTTCATTTTATAAAGTTAGTTTTAACCTGGTATTAAAGCCAGAAAAAGACATTAAACCACCAGCCTTCATGACTATATATGCAGAAATCCTTAGCAAAATATTAGCAAACAGATTTCAGCGATATGTACAAAGAACTGTGTGCTGTGACCAAGTAGAGTTTATTTCAGGGATGCAAGCCTGGTTTCAATATCTGAAGATCAATTAGTGTAATACACCATATGAACAGGATAAAGAAGAAAAATCCGAATGATCATATCATTTGATGTGACGAAGCATGTGACAAAATCTAGCATCTGATTAAAACTCAGAAAATTAGGAATAGAGGAGAAGTTACTCAACTTGATAAACAGCATCTACAAAAACCTACAGCTAACAGTATGCTTCATAATGAAAGACTGAGTGAGTTTTTTTTCAGATGAGCAATAGGACAAGGATGCATGTTCTTATTCCACATGGTGTTGGAAGTTCTAGCCTGTGCAATAAGACAAGAAAAGGCTTCCAGATCAGAAAGGATAGAATAAAATTGTCCTTATCTGCAGATGACATTTTTATCAATGTAGACAATCCCAAGGAATCTACAAAAAAAAACACACCACAAACTCCTAGAATACGTGAGTTCAGCAAGGTTGCATCATACAAGATAAACACACAAAAATGACTTTTATTTTTTATACTATCAATGAACATGTGGATCTCAAAATTAAAAATGCAGTCTAATCCATGAAAAATAAATACGTAAGTATAAATCTAACAAGACATTTGTAGAACTTATGGTGAAAACTATAAAACCCTGATGAAAGAAATAAAAGTATATCTAAATAAATGAAGAGACATACCATTTTCATGTGTTGGAAAATTCAACATAGTAAAGATGTCACTTCTCCCCAAATTATTATGCAGGCTTAATGTAATTTCTATTAAAATCATAGCAAAAATCTTTGTAGATACACATACAAGTTCATTCTAAAATACAGAAAACAAAGGAACTAGAATAACTAAAACAGTTTTGAAAAAGAAGAATAAAGTGAGAGGAATCAGTCTGCCCATTTTCAAGACTTATTTTATAGCCACAGTAACGAGACTATGTGGTATTGTTGGAAAGAGAGACACAGAGATCAGTGAAACAGTCTAGGGAACCCAGTATAGAAAATAGTATAGAGAACCACAGAAATGTGCCCAAATGATTTTTGAGCAATTATTTTCTCAAAGAATTTTGAGAATTGCAAAGGCAATTCAGTGGAGGAATGATAGGCTTTCCAACAGATGGTGCTGGAGCAATCAGACATCTGTAAGCAAAAAATGAACCTCAATCTAAATCTCACGGCTTGTAAAGAAATTAACTCAGAATGGATCACAAGCTCAAAGCTCAAATCTAAAATGCAAAACTATAAGACTCAGAAAAAAAGGAGAAATTTTTGCAGTTTAGGGAAGGGCTGGGCAAAGAGTTCTTGGACTTGACACCAAACGTCATCCATAAGAGGAAAATTGATCAGTGGGACTTCATCAAAATTAAAAACTTTTTCTCTGCAAAAGAACCTCCCAAGAGGATGAAAAGACAAGCTACACACTGGGAGTAATGTTTGCAAATCACCTATCTGAGGAAAGACTGGTAATGGAATATATGAAGAACTATTAAAACTCAACAGTAAAAAATTAATTCAACTAGAAACTGGACAAAAGACGTCAAAAGACATTTCACCAAAGAGGAGATACAAGTGGCAGATAAGCACATGAAATGATGTTAAACATCATTAGTCATTCAGGAAAGGCAAATTAAAACCACATGAGAGATCACTACACACCTGTCAGAATGGCTGAGGTAAAAGAAGAATGATAATAGCAAATGATGGTGAGGATGTGGAGGAACTAGTTTTCCCCTCCATTGCTGGTGGGAGTGGAAAATGGCACAGCTACTCTGGAAAACAGTTTGGCATGGTCTTATCAAACCAAACTTGTAACTGCCACTCAACCAGCAAACTCAACTAGTAGGCATTTATCCCAGAGAAATGAAAACTGTGTTCACACAAAAACCTATTCACAGGTGTTCGTAGTACGTTTATTTGAAATAGCCAAAAACTAGAAACAATCCAGATGTTCTTCAGTGGATGAATGGTTAACACACAAACTGGGGCCCATCCATGCCATGGAATACTACTCAGTCATACAAAGGACTGAACTACTGGTACATACAGCAACCCAGATGAATCCCCAGAGAATTATGCTGAGTGAAAACAGCCAGTCCCAAAAGGTTACGCACTATATGTTTCCATTTGTATATAACATTCTTGAAATGAGAAAATTATAGAAAGGAGGACAGATTAGTGGTTGCCAGGGGTTAAAGAGGACCTAGGGGTGGGAGGGATGTGGTTGTAGCTATAAAAGAGAAATGTGAGGGATCCTTGTGGGTATGGAAATATTCTGATTCTTGACTGTATCAATGTCAATGTCTTGGTTGTGATATTGTGCTATAGTTTTGTAAGATGTTACCATTGGGGGAAACTGGGTTAAGGATACATAGATTATTTCTGTATTATTTCTACCACTGCATGTGAATCCACAATAATCTTGAAATCTAAAGTTTAATTAAAAAATATACGTTAGATCATGCCATCCCTCTGTTCCTCCTCTGCTCCTCCTCATGTCCCTCATAGTATAAGGCACAGTGATTCTGAGCTTCACATGACCTGGCCTCTGCCTGCTCCTGGTCTCACTTCCTGCCACTCACCCCTGCTGAGTTTGTTTAACCCCATTGGCATCCTTGCTGTTCCTCAAACACCAAGCACATAGTCCAAACTGAAACTCATTCTATTTCCTTTTTTACTTTGGCTTCCAGGAAACTCAGATTTTGAGACCAGCAATGTTTAAATTCAAGTTTATGAAGCCCCTATCAAGTGCCAGGCCCTGTGCTAGGTGCTTGGGTGATGTCAGTGAACAGGAAAGGTGGAGATCCCTGCCCTGAGGAACCTTATATTCTGTCAGAGGGAGATAGGGACAGGAACAGGAATGGTAATAAAGGGGCCACTGGCATGTTGGGATTGAGGATAGGGCAGGGGAGGGGAGGTTGCAGTGCTGGCCATGGGAGGCCAGGGCTGCCCTCATTGAGCAGATGACATCTGAGGACAGGCTTGGAGCAGGTGAGGGAGTTAGTGGGTATCTGGGGAAGAGCATCCCAGGGAAGGGGACAGCAGGAGAGGCTAGTGTGGTGGAGCAGAGAGGAGGGCTGAGGAGATGGTGGCTGAGAGCTGATGGCAGCTGGGCCAAGAGGCAGTGGTGGGCGGGGAGAGGGTGGGCAGGTCTGGTCAAGCCTTGTAAGCAGTGGGAGAATTTGGCTTCTACTCTGTGGGAAATAAGGAGCCATTGCAGGGTTTTGAGCAGAGCAGTGACATGAATGGACTTCGGCTCTAACTGGACAACTCCGCCTGCTCTTTCGGGGGGCAAGGACGTAAGAAGGAGCCCATTAGGTGGTCATTCCATTAACTCAGGAAAGGTGCGATGGTGATGTGCACCAGGCTAGTGGGGATGTGAAGTGGCTGGATTCTGCATACGGCTGGATGGTAGACCTCACGGTAGCTCACAAACATAGACGTGTGAGGTGAAAAGGGAGGGGTGCTATGGGTGATTTTTGGCCGGGTAGTCTGGAAAGGTGGCATGCAGTGGTCCGGGGTGGGGAAGCCCTCAGGTCCCCAGGTTGAGAGGGGTGAAAGGCCTGAACTTCTGGTTTGGACATGTCACGTTGGAGGTAGAAACAGGTACTGCATGTGACTCGGGGTTTGGGAGAGGGGACTAGGACATGGAGATAGAGGTTTGGGACTGCTGTGCATTTTGTTGGATGAATGGGCTTTCTTTTTTTTCTATTTTTTAAAAAATTTTATTTATCACTATTTTTTTTATGGGCAAGAGTCACCCTGAGGTAACATCTGTTGCCAATCTTCCTCCCTCTCTTTTTTCTTTTTTCCCTCCCCAAAGCCCCAGTACATAGTTGTATGTTCTAGTTGTAGGTCCTCCTGGTTCTTCTATGTGAGCCACCACCACAGCATGGCTACTGATAGACGAGTGGTGTGGTTGCATGCCCGGGAAGCGAACATGGGCCACTGAAGCGCAGCACGCTGAACTTGAATCACTTGAACCATCAGGGCTGGCTCTGGATGGGGTTTCTGAAAGGGGCTACAGTGAGAGACAAGGACCTAGGACTGAGTCTGGGCCCTCTGATGTGAAGAGGTTGAAGAGAAGACCGTCTTTCTTGGAGCAACTGAGAAGAGCAGCTGATCAGGTGGCAGAAAGCCCAGGGAGTACTGTGTGGGTGGGGTAATGGGTGTCAGACGTGGGGGACGCTCAAGGGAACACTGGCAGCAGGACTGGGCAGTGTAGACTGGCTGGGGCTCGGAAAAGGGCAGGCAAAGCCTGACTGGAGTGAGAGGAGAAGACAGCAATGACAGTTCACATGTTTTCCTGCAAAAAAGAATAAGGGCATGTGGTGGTGGCTGGTGGAGGAAGTGAGACCAAGAGCAGGAATTTTGAACATGCAAGACGTACTCGCTTATGTGCATTGTGGTCAGTGATCTTGCTGTGAACCAGAGGCTGCAGCGGCCCCTCCTGTCCCCGTCCATCCACACTTCCTTCAACACAGGCACCCAGAGGGGCTTCAAGGGAGAGTGTCTGCAACCAATGAGGTAATCGGATATGGGAAGAAGGTAAACATGGAGACATAAAACACTGTCTAAAGGAAGGGCAGTCGTATTTGAAGTAATTTGAAGATTGACAGGAAATTCATAAAGGGAATATGGAGTTCCATGTACAACAGCAGGAGATTGCCTTATGCATAGCTTCCTGACCTCTGGAAGAACAGAATTTGCTGCTGGCAGAGTGCCAAAACATGAAAATGTAAAAGGAATTGAATAGTCTCTCCTAAATCAATTTTGTGAGCCAAATGACCTACAGAGGGATGTGACGTAGTGCAGTTATGTGACACAGAGCGCCCCTGTCTGCTGAATACATTATGCCAATTGATTCTGGAGATAACCAAATACTGCTTTCCATTGGTTTCTGGGAGCCTGATTAAGGCTCCTTAGACAGCCTCCATGGAGGCTGTCTCAGGGAAGCGTGCCTCTTGTTGTGGCTTTGGTGAGCTGATTGTAGAGTCTGTCAGTGGGGTCACCTGGGCCGGGTGTGGAGGAAGGCCTATGCAGGTGCTTCTCATTAGCACCTGGTTTTTGCTGTCTGTACAGCATGATTCTGGACTTTCTTCCTGAGTGTGAATCATTCTCGTGTGTAATGTGTTCTGGTGTCCTTCTCATGAACAGCCAAGTGCCATGGTTAACTTTGGAGAAGATGGTTATGTTGGTCCCTGGGGCAGAGCAGGGATGTTGCTATTTGCACTCAGTCCCAGGAATGTCTTCGACTTGTGGGTCACCTTGGCAAGCGCCTCTGTGCAAGAGTCTTGGGCTTTCCTGTGACAGCACAGTTAGCCCAGCACAGAGGGGCGGCAGACTGGCGGCACAGTGGGTAGGTGACCCGCCAGGGCGAGAACAGGCAGGGCTCCTCCCCAGCCGAGGTGTCACACAGAGACTTGTGTTGCCCGTCCTGAGCTCACACGGCTGGACAGTCCCCTTGTGCACACAGAGACAAGAGCTCCTCACTGCTCCTTAGGGAGCTTGGCAGTTAGTGGCTGTGTTTTTTCTTGAGATTCTTAGGATGACTGAGCACGTTTCCACTTGGTTTCACCATTTCAAGGCATTTCAGATCTTTCCTTGGCTGTGAGGTTGGCAGCAAAAGTGCCCACCAGTGTGGACCCACACTGGGAACATCTGGTCACCTATGGTTGCCACAAGCCAGGAATAGGCAAATGTTTTTTGTAAAGGTCCAGATAGTAAATATTTTCCGTATATGGGCCACATGTGGTCTCTGTCTTATATTCTTTTTTTTTTCCCTCAACCTTTTAAAGTCACAAAAACCATTTTTAGCTCATAGGCTATACAAAAACGGACAGTGGGCCGTGGTTTACTAACCCCTGCCATAAGCCCAGAAGGCAGAGATAAATGTTCGCTTGGCCTTAGGTTCACTAATTTGGTCCACCTAGAGGTGGGAGAGGCATAGACAGTGTCTACTGTTTGGACAGACCATTGCTTTTGTATGTGTGCATTTATATCATCATGAGCATCAGTCTTGGAAAGGACCTTCCATCTGTCTTAGAGACCCTCCCACATTCAGGACACCCAGTCACTGAGTAGTCACTTGCACCATTACATTAGCAGTGTTGTGTTTTAGAAACACCCACCTCATTACTGCAAAAATACCAGTTGTAATGAATTTCAGCAGCTCCTTTCTCCTGGAGCAGTGCTTCTCCACCCTAACTGCACATGAGAGTCCCCTTGGGGGCTTTTGCAAAACAACAGTGCTCAGGTGTCCAAATGGGTAAAGTCAGACCTTGTAAAGTCAGACCTCGTAGCATCTAGGAGATGGGTTTCTTCATTCTGTTGTGCACTGCCTGGATGCCCAGTTCACAGTGATGCCACTGACTATATGTCCCTCCTTGTCCCACCCAGTGTGAAGATGAGTCAACTGGGAATTTAAATGAGGCCTTCAGGGTGTGTGCCCTCTAGGCAGGCATGATGGAGAAGCTGATAGAATCCATGGTACCAGCCTTCCAAGGTAGAAACATCTCCAACAATACTACGTTCATGTTCAACTACTCGACCTTCAACACATCCCACCAGGTCCTGGACCAGCTCTTTACTAGGTGAGTGCCTGCGCTGCCCCAGCACAGTGGTGACTCTGCCCACTGCCAGCTGTGTGTCTTGGGAATGTCACTGCCTCTCTCTGTGTCTCAGTTTGCAGTCAACAGTGCCTGTTTACTTTCATTAAGTATTTCTTGAATGAGTGAATGAATGAATGAATGAATGAATCAATCAATCAAAGTGTGACTCATCACTAGAGGGCCTAAGTAGGCAACTCAGAACCCTTCACATTTTGGTTGGAAAAATTGACATGTAAAAGTAGCCATTCCAGGGCCAGCCCCGGTGGCCTAGTGGTTGAGTTCAGGACGCTCCACTTTGGTGGCCTGGGTTCGGTTCCCGGGCACGAACCTACAACGCTCTGTTAGCGGCCGTGCTGTGCTGGCAGGCCACATACTAAAAAATGGAGGAAGACTGGCACAGATGTTAGCTCAGGGCAGATCTTCCTCAGCAAAATAAGTGAATCATAAATAAGTAACCGTTCCTTTGGGTGCAATTGCTGCATGTTCTCTTCCTGCCTCCCGTTGGATGACACACTGCCACGGGTCATCAACATGGGCCTCCAGAAAGCACTGCTTTTCCCTCCAGAGCCTCCATCTGTTCTACTGCTACTGAGAAGACCCATCCTTCCTCGCAGCCCCATCTGTTTAAGCCATGAAACCAGCCCCCCATCTTGCACCTGTCACATGCATGTCTGCCAACTTGTAGATGGCACCCAGCCAGTGGGATGAGGCAGTCAGGGTCTTGTTTAGAAACACCTGTTTCACCACACTGGGTGTGGTGAAACTCTCCTGAGTTTCTGCTTTACACAGCCAGAGAACTCACCACTCTCCTGAGTTCCTGCTTTACACAGCCAGAGACCTAGGGGCAAGCAGTGGGGGATTATCTGGCTGCCTCTTCTCCCAGGTTAGGGAGACACTGCTGGTGCTGGGTGCTGGCTGAGTTCTGTCTCTAGGTTGGGCTCCATGTCGGTCACCAGTCAAGGCACTGTTCTCCAATCTGGACCCCAGTGTGGTGAAACAGGTGTTTCTAAACAAGACCCTGACTGCCTCAGGAGTTGGAAACAGAAGCAATAACAGTAACAACAGTGAACATCTATCGAGTATCTCTAAGAAGTGACTTACACATTCCTTCACCATCACCATGGTGGAAGATGTTATTATAATTATCTCATGTTAAAGACAAAGGAACTGAAGCTTGGAAATATTCAGAGTCAGCACTGTGTCCCATGATCCCCCTATTCCCCAGTGTAGATGTCCTAGTTCCTCCACCCATCCCGCAGAGACCTGGGTTCAAACCCATGGGCAATTCTTGGCCTGTTCACTTCACTTTTCTGATCCTCAGTTTTCCCATCTAAACAATGGGGATGATCATTGTATCTACCTCACGGAGGCTGCTGTGAGATTTAAATGATATGATCATGCATGAAAGTGCTCAGCAGGGTGCTTGGCCGTGGTCAGTGTTATTATTGGGCTGATATTCGTTGCAAGTGTCCAGAAGAGGAGAAGGAGGTGGGTGCTGGGGGTTGGTGGCCCCATGAGGTTAATGCTTTTCCCACCCCCTGAAACCCATGGAAGGAGATGGTAGGATTCGCTGGCAGGGATATGGGAGAGAGTGGGCCAAGTGTCAGTGACTTTTAGATGAAGGATTTGCCACGGGAGCTCAGAGCCACCAGCTTCCAGCTCAGGCAGTGCTTCCAGTCTTCTCAACTTACCTCAAGCCGGTGACCGGCAGGAGCGGAATATGTCTCATAGCTGGCTGCCTCTGTAGCGCTTGGTGACCTAGAATAAAGGGTAAGGAGAGTGGGTGAGATGGAGGTCTCTTGGGGCTGAGGAGGGCCACTGGAGCCGGTGAAAGAACACAGGCCTTGGAGCAAGGGAGACCTGAGTTCAAATCCTGGCTCTGCCCCTAATTCACTGTGCGACCTTAGGCACACCACTCCCCTTTCTGTTATATATAGCAACATTTTTCTTACTATAATATGTGGTTTAATTAATAAATTTAGATTGTTTCATGGACTATATTTCTTCTCCTTCAGAGGAAATATGGAAACATCAAAAAGAGTTAATTCAAACCAAGACAACAGGGTTATTACATAAAACCATAAACTCTTTTCTTTGTTTTAATGATTTATGTAAAATAATATGTAAAGGATCTGGGACTATTTTAAGATTTTTTTTTTTAATTTTTTGTTTATTGCAGTAACAGTGGTTTATAACATTGTATAAATTTCAGGTGTACATCATTATACTTCTATTTCTGCATAGATTACATCATGTTCACCACCCAAATACTACTTACAACCCATCACCCCACACATGTGCCGAATTATCCCTTTCACCCTCTTCCCTCCCTGCTTCCCCTCTGGTAACCACCAATCCAATCTCTATCTCTATGTGTTTGTTTGTTGTTGTTATTATCTACTACTTAATGAGGGAGATCATACGGTATTTGACCTTCTGCCTCTGACTTATTTCACTTTGCGTAATACCCTCGGTGTCCATCCATGTTGTCACAAATGGCTGGATTTCATCGTTTCTTATTGCTGAGTAGTATTCCATTGTGTATATATACCACATCTGCTTTATCCATTCGTCCCTTGATGGGCACTTAGGTTGCTTCCAAGTCTTAGCTATTGTGAATAATGCTGCAGTGAACACAGGGGTGCATGTATCTTTATGCATTGATGTCTTCAAGTTCTTTGGATAAATACCCAGCAGTGGAATAGCTGGATCATATGGTAGTTCTATCCTTGCTTTTTTGAGGAATCTCCATTCTGTTTTCCATAGTGGCTGCACCAGTTTGCACTCCCAGCAGCAGTGTATGAGAGTTCCCTTCTCTCCACATCCTCTCCAACACTTGTTGTTTCCTGTCTTGTTAATTATAGCCATTCTGATGGGCGTGAGGTGATAATCTCATTGTAGTTTTGATTTGCATTTCCCTGATGGTTAATGATGTTGAACATCTTTTCGTGTGCCTGTTGGCCATCTGTATATCTTCTTTGGAGAAGTGTCTCTTCAGGTCTTTTGCCCGTTTTTTAATTGGGTTGTTAGTTTTTTTGTTGTTGAGATGCATCAGTTCTTTATCTATTTTGGAGATTAACCCCTTATCAGATGTGTGGTTTGCAAATATCTTCTCCCACTTGTTAGGTTGTCTTTTCGTTTTGTTGATGATTTCCTTTGCTGTGCAGAAGCTTTTTAGTTTGATGTAGTCCCATTTGTTTATTTTTTCTATTGTTTCTCTTGCCCGGTCAGACATGGTGCTTGAAAATATGTTGCTAAGACTGATTTCCGAGAGCGTACTGCCTATGTTTTCTTCTAGAAGTTTCATAGTTTCAGGTCTTACATTCAAGTCTTTAATCCATTTTGAGTTAATTTTTGTGTATGGTGTAAGGTAAGGGTCTACTTTCATTTTTTTGCATGCGGCTGTCCAGTTTTCCCAACACCATTTGTTGAAGAGACTTTCTTTTCTCCATTGTATGTTCTTGGCTCCTTTGTTGAAGATTAGCTGTCCATAGATGTGTGGGTTTATTTCTGGGCTTTCGATTCTATTCCATTGATCTGTGTATCTGGTTTTGTGCCAGTACCATGCTGTTTTGGTTACTATAGCTTTGTAGTATATTTTGAAATCAGGGAGTGTGATACCTCCAGCTTTGTTCTTTTTTCTCAGGATTCCTTTAGCTATTCAGGGTCTTTTGTTGTTCCATATAAATTTTAGGATTCTTTGTTCTATTTCTGTGAAAAATGTTGTTAGAACTTTGATAGGGATTGCATTGAATCTATAGATTGCTTTAGGAAGTAAAGACATCTTAACTATGTTAATTCTTCCAATCCAAGAGCGTGGAATATCTTTCCATTTCTTTGTGTCTTCTTCACTTTCTTTCAACAATGTTTTATAGTTTTCAGTGTACAGATCTTTCACCTCTTTGACTAAGTTTATTCCTAGGTATTTTATTCTTTTTGTTGCAATTGTAAATGGGATTGTATTCTTAATTTCTCTTTCTGCTACTTCATTGTTGGTGTATAGAAATGCAACTGATTTTTGTATGTTGATTAAGATTTTGTTTTTGTTTGGCTTTTCAGATGGTATAGGATAGTAATTGGGAGACGGAATTTTAGGTTTTGGTACATTTGCTAGTTTGACAATTTAGAATCTACTTTAAAGCTAAATAAAAGGCGCCATGGTGTAGTGACTAACTGCGGTTATCCAGGTGCTGGGATGTCAGCCTGCCTTCATTCTAATCTCTAAGTGGCTGTACACAAAGGAATTATCCTCTTCAAAAGTTTACTTTCTTCCTATATTAAATATGGGTAATAGCGTATCTACGTCATGTTAGTTGTGACATTTAAATGGCATAATTAATATAAACACTTAAAAGAATCTCTAGCACAAGATAAATGCTCAATATATGCCAACAATGATTCTGAAATGGAACCTTAGGGGATCTCCTAATTCTGTGCATATCCTTGCTTCAGTGAGAGGATGCTGTTAGCAGGGATATTCTTCTAAACTGTGAAGGAATATTTCACCCGTATAGTGCAATTTAAGGCAGTGCTTCTCAAATTTTGTTGTATCTGCATGACCTGGAGATCTTGTTCAAATGTAGATTCTGATTTTGTAGTTCCGGGTAAAGACTGCGATTCTGCATTTCTAACGTGTTTCCAGATGCTGCTGATGTTGCAGGTCCATAGGCATTTTAAGGCATATTGGGAATGACCCACCCATCCCTTTGTATCTTCCCCAATCTGTCTATCAGAATGATGGAAATTCTGCCATTTCAGATTCATTACTTTTGAACTGTTTCTTCATTTATCCAAATCTGAAATAGAAATACCACTGGTAGATCTGAGAATCACTTCCTACCTCTCTCTCTCGTATCAGCCAAATGGAAAGAAAAAGGAAGTTTTGATGGGGTTGATTTTCAACATGTGCACTTATTTTGAAAGAAAAGTGGTCCCTAGTAGGGGACTATATAATATAGCCAGTTGTCTTTGAATGGCTTCAGAAAGAAAGAGGAAGTTGCATAGAGAAAAAGAAGGTAGAAATTAATTAAATCAAACTATAAAACTTTGTCTGACTTTCTGTTTTCCTCATGCAAGGTCAAGAGGACAGATACTGTATTAACTTCTATTCCTGCCATTACTACAATTTATCAAATCTAACCGGCTTAAAACAACACCCATTTACTGTCTCACATTTCTGTAGGTCAGAAGTCCGAAGAAGCATGACTGGACTCTCTGCTCAGGGTCTCTCCAGCGTTGCACTTTCAGCTGGGGCTTGGAGTCCACCTCCAAACTCACTGATTGTTGGCAGAATTCATTTCTTTCTCATGCTTTCCATGTGGTCCTCTTTACCTTCAAATAAGCAATTGGCTATCAAGTCCTTCCCATACCTTTAATCTCTCATTTGCTTTCTGCTTCTAGTGAGGGAAAAATCTCTACTTTTAAGGGCCCATGAAATTTGATTAGGTCCACTGGATAATCCATAATCTCTCTATTTTATGATCAGCTGATTAGTAATTTTAATTACATCTCTAAAGTCTCTTGCCATGTCACATAACATACTTATGGGATTCATGGGAGTAACACCGGTGGACAAAGTTCACAGGACTACCACAGGTTCTGTATTTTTTTTTGAGAGAAAGCATGGACGAACTGGAATGAATGCACTGATTTATGTTCTAATCTTAGTTTAACTGCATGCTGATCCATTCGTATGAGACATATAAGTACTCCAAGTTTTTCCTTCACACATTTGAAAAAAGATTTTGTTTGAAAAAAACACCAAAAACTTGGCTTGATTTATTAATGCTGTACAAAATCAAATTTGTAGAGAAACTTTATATTATTTCACATTCCTCCTAATGCCTATTGCAGAATTTTACAAACATCATTCACTAAATAAATTATTGAATTGCTGCTACATCTGAAGGCCATAAAAGGTCAACAACATAGTAGATAACATTTGTTTGGAACTTTATATCAGTCTTATAATTAAAAATTTAGATGAGATCTACTCTTTCCAGTAACTGTCTTTTGCAAGTGACAAGGGCATTTCTTGGAGGCATTAAATATTTTTAGTTGTTTGTAACAATTAGTCAACACTGTGATGAACTAGCGCTCTTGAGAAAGATAACTCAGTAACAAAACGTCAAGTTGGAAGACAACTGTTAACAGACTTACAGTCCACTCACGTATTATTCACTTTACTTAGGTCAGCTCACTGTGATACAATATCTGTGACCCGAGGAAGAACAGAGGAGTTTAGACAAAAACCAAGTATTTTCTAAAATAAAAAATAAAATTTCACTATAGTTTTGATTATAATACACAGAAGATAATGGCAACATAAACTGTGTTTTTTTTTTTGTTTGTTTGTTTTGTGAGGAGACCAGCCCTGTGCTAACATCTGCCAATCCTCCTCTTTTTCTGCTGAGGAAGACTGACCCTGGGCTAACATCTGTGCTCATCTTCCTCCACTTTATATGGGACACCGCCACAGCATGGCTTGCCAAGCAGTGTCGGTGTGCGCCCAAAATCTGAACCTGCGAACCCCGGGCCGCTGCAGCGGAGCACGCGCACTTAACCTCTTGTGCCACTGGGCCAGCCCCTTTTTTTTTTTTGTGAGAAAGACCAGCCCTGAGCTAACATCTGATGCCAATCCTTCTTTTTGCTGAGGAAGATTGGCCCTGGGCTAACATCTGTGCCCGTCTTCCTCTACTTTATATGTGACGCTGCCACAGCCTGGCTTGACAAGCGGTGCGTTGGTGCGCGCCCGGGATGGGAACCTGCGAACCCTGGGCCGCTGAAGTGGAGTGCGCCCACGTAACCGCTGCACCACTGGGCCGGCCCCCATAAACCATGTTTTTTAAAGAAAAAAGTTATGCTGAACCCAACAACAGGGCATAATTTCCTTTTTTATTTAGTTCTAGTCTTCCTATAATTCCATGCACATTTTTCAGTTAGAATCACAATATACATAGAATCATATATTTACTTGTCTTCACCAAGTGTTACTTGGCAAACACTTTTCCATTTTTCTACATGACCCTATTCTGATAGTTGGCTGAGTAAGAGTCTATCAATTTCATAAACATGAATTCCTTAACTATTCTTCTATTGTTGGACAGTGAGATGACTATGTTTTTAGTAATACAAATAAGGCTGAATTTTTTGACATGGTCATTTCTTTTTTAAAATGATAATTTGTAGAAATTAGATTATTTTGTAATGGGATTAAACATTTAGAAAGAAATTGGACAACTATTTTGAGAAAGATCCCTGAGAATTTTTTTCAGAGGATTTATTGGATACATATCCTTTGTGGATGTATGTGGAAAGTTTTGTCTGAAAAGATAAGGCCACCCACAGCAAAGGTTTGTTTTAGTGCTCCATCTGTTTGGTATGTACTGTGTAGATTAGAAAAAAGTTCTGACCACAGTGAGACAGAATGTTTAGTAATACTTCTATCATAGTCTTCAATTTCTCCCTGAGTTATGCCTAACATATTCTGTCTCTCCTTATGCCTAACAAGATTGTGAACTTTGCAGACACCTTCCGGAAATGGAATCTACTTCTTAAAAGTTAATGAAGATTAATAAACACATCGCATTCATGTGCTCCTTACATACCAGATAGCGGTTGGGATGTAGCAAGTGTGGAGAGGCACAGGGCATGTGGACGAACTAGGCTTGCTGTCTAATTCTCTGTGATGAAAGCACGCGTCCCTGAATGGGGGTGTTTGCTTGTGTGCGTGAAAGACAGTTTCAAATACTGTTATACAAAAGTTTTATCTGCATAAAAATCTGTATTCACGATGTAAGGTTGGCATAACTGATTTAATGATGTACTCTTTACTTTAATTCCACTTTATAAGTTGACTTAATTTTTCATTTGTTTCATAATTTAACAACAGAGAGTAATTAATTTGAAAGGTAGAATGTGATATTTCGTTCAACTCAAAAATGACCCAAACCTATATTTTCATCAGTGCACTGAAGTTGTTTTTTATTATGTTTTTCTTTTCTAAACTAATTGTACTGGTTTTCTGTATTATTGCATTAGGAATTAATTATGTGTCATCTTGGAATAGTCTGTTGTTATTTTTAGTATTATTAATATTGTTAACTCATAATTTATGTTTCAGTACTCTTAATGAAAAACTAGAGCATATAAAAATTAAGCCCATGTCTGCTAGCAATTAAAGATCTACTTAACATTTTTGAGACTCCAGAAAATAGTTTTAATAGATGTTCACTAAGCTTCCTTCTAGTTTTAAAATCGTGACATCTGTAAATGCCTTTGACTTATTTTTCAACATGACTGTAAATTTCTTGGTGGCAGAGACTGTAAATTAAATGCCAGTGCCCAGCAAAGTGTCTTATATACAGTAAGTGCCCAAGAAGTGATAGTTGATATAGTCAGGGAATTAACAAATTGTTAGAGCAGAGCTTTTATGTAGACGTTATCAACTTTGTCACTTTTCATTCTGCTTCGGTTTCAAACCACTTTCTCTTCTATTGGCAAATGATTTTTAGACCAATGATTTCCTGATTGCTTGTCAATAATTTGGTCAGGCTTAGAGAAGAAAGTCGATGAGCTTTTTTCCCACTCTACCTCATTTTAAATATTCCATTTTCATATAAACATACAATATGAATGTCAGGTTTTTGTTCAGATAGTTCAGCCAGAACACATTTTCTTCAGGCAGTTTAGAAATTCCCTGTGCTCCTGAGAAAATTTGATACCAGAGTTGACTCTTTCTCTCTGTTACACGTTGGTGTACCCTTCTACCCTTCTATAAACATCTTCTATCTCACTGGCTTTTATTGTAGTTTCTACATTTGTAGAAGCTTGGGAAATGGGCATGTTTTATCAAAGCTCAGTGCTTGATTGCTGTTCTTTAACTTGTGTTTCCTAATGTGGATCATTTTTCAGGGATTAGTCTAATCTCATAGAAATATGAGGATAGAAGTCTTAAGTGCCATAAAATATATATAGATGTTTCTTCCTTGAGACAATTTTGAACTAAATTTAAGCCCTATTTTAATACCTAAATATTAATATATTAATATTTCACTGACAATGTGCTGTCTCGTTTCTCCTCTCACCTGAGCACTTGCTTTATCTCTTCACCATCTCCACCATCTCCTCCCCTTCATCTTGATCCCAATCGTGGGCATGTCATATAAGACCAAAGTATGGTCTCTTGATCTCCTGTTTTACTTCCTGTGAGAGATAATCTTCTCTCATGCTTTCAGACTTTCATTTATAGAAATAATTTCTGAATGTGCTGCTACTAATAATTAACCTTAAGTCTTACTTTCACTTGTGATGATAGGAAATCTTTAATGCAGGATCTTTGTCACCTCAGATTCATAATATCAAAAATGAAATTATCATTTTCCTTCACAAATGGAATTCTTCTTACATAATTTTGGTAAATGCTGTAGCTAATCTTTTTAGACTTTATGCTTTCCTTTTATTTAAATGTATTCAGTTCTCTGATGCCTGGTAAATAACTGGGAAGTGTGTTTGTTAATGATATCTCTTAAGATGTGAGATGGCAGTGAAGAAAGTTCAAGGCTATCACATATATAAAAAATCCCAAGTATTTTAAAAGGATTATAACTAGGCTTAATTTCCTCACTTCAGGTCACACTTTACTGTAGGTTTCTCACTCTTTCACGGTACGTATATTCTTTGCTTGCCTGTATCCGACATCGGTATACACACACACACATCACTGAGTAAATATATCCAAGGATTACTTTTGAAAAAGCTTTTTAGGTATTTTATGATTGAAAAACTTTGTAAACCACAGAGCCACAGCCCTGACACATAGTAAACCCTCCATGATATATATAGATTGATCAGTTGTTTGTGAATTTAATTTAGCTCTTTAGATTACATGAACGTGCAATTAGAAATCTAACATTGGTTATCAAAATATCTGAATTTTATATCAGGTTTTATTAGTATGCTTTAGAACCTAGATTTTATTTCTTGAAAGGACAGTCTAGAACTTCTCTACACCTGAGAAGATTTTCTTTCTTTTGGACAGAATAATGTGTTATGTAACATGTTAAAACAGTTGTTTTCTAGTTTATTTTCCAATATAAAATGGAAATCTGAATATGACATCATAAAAATATAGACCTCGAGGAGTGAATGTAGTAGATAGATTTCATCACCAGCATATAGGACGTAATCATATATATCTACAGTATCTTGTCACTGACAAATGTGTTTTAGGGACCTCCTAACAATAAAATAATTCTATTAAATTTATTTTTTATAAATATCTCATTGATCTTTTATTCAACAAATATTCTTTGCCTACTCTGTGTCAAGTTGTGTGCTAGACTGAGCACAGAGAGATACAGAGGCCCCCCCCCCCTTCAAGATGCTGTCAGTCTAATAGAATGAAATAAATATGAACATAAATCATTACATGTAGGAGCTAAAGGAACTATGACCTAGATGTAATAGTAAAACAAACAGTGGATTGGTCTGGGGGAGGGAGTTACATATTACATAATAGTCTTATACCAATTTTATAATTTCTTAATTAAACTATAATATAGAGGGAAATCTGCCATTTCAAAGAGGAATGTTTTTCATTTCATTTCAGATTGAGCATATTAGGTAATACATAAACTGTGAGGGAGAAGTTTCCAAAAATTACTTAAAGATATTTTGGGTTTAAATAGCCAATGCCTGACATCAAGTTTAATTGAATATTAGACAAGTGGAGTGCTATTGCTTTGTATGTGCAGGATAAAGGCCATTTCGGTACTTCAAAGTGTACCAAATAATTATTGAGTATTTAGTATGTTCAAGCAGTGGTAAGTAGTACACATAATTAATTTAAATCTCATGATAACTTTGTAATGTGCTGACTGTTATTATACCAGCTTTAAATCAAAGGCATTTGAAGGTTAGAGAAGTTAAACAACATACTTGCAGTCATTCAACTGTTGAATTTCCTTCCAGGAGACAAAGCTCATTCTTTGTTTTTCCATACTGAAATTTACTCGTTGTGCGGTAGTGCTTTATTCAGTAACACATGGACAGACACTGCTATCCACAACAAATTTTAATGTTACGCATCTCCGTGAGTGTGATTAAAGGGATCTTCTTCATTTAAATCAAATATATTTAGAGAATAGGGGTACCATCTTCCATCTTAGGGAAAAAAATGGAAATAATTTCTCTGTGTTATGATTTTGGAAAGTCTTAATATTTTTTATGTCTTCAGAATTCACAACATATAGTGAGGGGTAAAAAGTTGGACTTACTTCCCTTTCCAATTGTGAATGAATTTGTTTTTCTCCATTATCTCTGGTAAGTGAGGTAGATGGTGATTCAGGATAGAAACACGATCTCTTCTCCTGCACAGTGAAAAAATACGGTCTCCATTTCAGACTGACCATGTTGCAGAGAAGATCCACCCAGCATGAGACTAGAGAGAAGAGAAATCCTGAATCAACTGTGGCTGAGTGATCTTAGGTTCCAGCTTACACTCAAGCATTTTGTACTTAAGTTGATTTATCTTAAGGATTAATGTTAAGTAACATAAGAATTCCTGCAGACTCTGATTATGATTTCATTAGAGTAAAATTTCTACAATTGGTGGTTCTAATACCAAAATAAAATGTACATGTGCCATGGGGCCGGCCCCGTGGCATAGCAGTTAAGTGCCCGCGCCCCGCTGCTGGCGGCCCAGGTTCAGATCCCGGGCGTGCACCGACGCACCACTTGTCAGGCCATGCTGAGGCGGCGTCCCACATAAAGTGGAGGAAGATGGGCACGGATGTTAGCTCAGAGCCGTTCTTCCTCAGCAAAAAGAGGAGGATTGACATGGATGTTAGCTCAGGGCTGATCTTCCTCACAAAAAAAAATAATAAATAAAATAAAATAAAATGTACATTTGCCATATACAGTCAGTTTACCTTAAGAAATGTCTTGACAAGATTTTCTCCAACCAACTTGACGAGATGAACCTAAGGTCTGGCCCTGTATCAATGCCTCGTTAGACCTCAGTATACAGTCCAGAACAGCAGTGGGATTGAGGATGGAAACGGTGGCTCTGAGAGGCAAGTTAGATCTGTCTCTTGGTTGAAGTTTTTCCCAGCCTGTGTAGCTGCTCTGCTACTAATTAAGACTTTGATTTGGGGCACATCCCATAGTCTCCCTGACCTTCTGCTTCCTCACTACCTAATGGGAGGTATAACATTTGGGCCACTTCACTCTTTCAGCCGTTTATTCCATATATTTATATTGAATACCAACTAGACACAGGGTCTGTACTTCTTACCACATAATGTGATCTCTCCAGATAAAAAGGGGTTGGGGAGAAGAGTTTCATGCTTTATGTTTGGGATTTTTGAACACGACTATGGATAATATGATTTCAGTAACAGCCAGATGTGGTCAGTGCCTCCAAATTATTATTCTGCTTCTCTGTGCATTTCCTAAAACTCAGAGAATGTTTCCAGGCACATCAGCCTTGATATGGAGATCAACACTGATGCTCCACTCAGGAGACCTTTATAACACCCAGGTCTGGGACACCTTACTGTCACTTGGCTTCCATATCCAGAACGGCCCCCACAACAATTCCACCCCATTCATTTATCATCCCAGTCCTTGAACGGGTGTCAGGTCACTACTGTGATGATCTGACCAAAATTCCAGGCACAGTTTGAGCTTTCTCTACATACAGCACCCCTTACCCAGTGCTGTCACCCTTGCCCATCACCCTCTGGACATTGTTAGGGACAGCTCTGGGTATAGAAGAATGTCAGTCATGTCTTAGAAATCAGTGATCTTCAAGGATGTGGCTGTGGACTTCACCAGGAAAAGTGGGCCCTGCTGGACACATCCCAGAGAAAGGCTGTACAGAGATGTGATGCTGAAGAACATCAGTCGCCTGGTCTGTGTGTGTGTTAGTCAGGGTTCTCCAGAGAAATGGAACCAATAGGTTGTGTATAGATGTATATAAGAAGAGATATAGTATAGGAATTGGCTTACATGGTTATTAAGACTGAGAAGTCACACAATCTGCCATCTGCAAGCTGGAGAACCAGGAAACTGAGTCACATGATTCATTTTATTTTATTTTTTCCAGGTCTATTGAGAGTGTAAGGTGTAGAATCTAATGATTGAGAGTGTGAGGTGTAGAATCTAATGATTTGATACATGTATGTATTCCAAAATGTTTACCTCAATAGGATTAGTTAACACATCTTCCACGTCATGTAATTGCTATTTTGTTGTTGTTATGGTGAGAACATTCAAGCTCTACCCTCATAGTGTACTGAAGTGCCTGACGTTAATTGCCAAGACTTCCGTTGGAACTGTTTCCACATCCCATAAATGTATTGCCAGCTATATGACACACCTACTTGTAAAACAACTAGATAAGAAACCAGGCCACCCTACCCTTGAAGTTACCCTATTAGAAAGCCCTTAGTAACCTAGATATCTGACTGCTTGAGTTACCCTGCTTTTCCTTTCCCATGGCTTAATTTTGGCTGCTATGTTTTAAATTTGCCAATAAATGGTGAACCCATGATAACCTAACACCCCAACCTTCAGACCCAAGAGAGGCAGAGCCCCAGGTCCCTGCTCCTCCCTCTCTCCTTTCCTGAGACTTGGCTGTGTCACCCTCGGGAGTGCTGTGTACCCTCCAGAACCTGTGAGTAATAAATCTTGGTCTTCGAGGTTCCCTGATGGTTTTTGGCTTATGTGCATGTTGCAATCGTAATAGGAACCACAAGGGCCAGACTAGCCACAACATCGACTCTGGTCAGGGAAATGTCTGTGAGGGCTCCCACACGTAGTAAGGTCTCAGTCAAGTTATTCAGGCATTCCTAGCTGATAGCATCACTATGAATAGGCTGAGACCACCACAACACATAGCTCACATTCAAGTATAAAATACAGTGTTGATAATGCTAGTCACCATGCTGTGTATTAGATCCCCAGAACTTATTCTTCTTACAACTGAAAGTTTGTACCCTTTGACCAACATCTCCCCATTTCCCTTACCCCTCGGGCCCTGGCAACCACCATTCTGCTCTCTGTTTCTATGAGCTCAGTGTTTTTAGATTAGTATTTGACTTTCTGTATCTGACTTATTTCACTTAACATAATGTCCCTAGGGTTCATCCATTTTGTCACAAATTGCAGGATTTCCTTCTTTTTTATGGCTGAATAATTTTCCATTATATATATATGCACACACACATATACACACGCACGTGTATGATCACATTTTCTTTATCAGTTCATCCATCTATGGATACTTTGGTTGTTTCCATGTTTTGGGCGTTGTGAGTAATGAGCAAGGAACATGGAAGTGTAGATAACTCTTCAAGATAATGATTTTGTCTCCTCCGTATATGTATAGCCAGAAGTGCAACATCTGGATCATATGGGAGTTCCACTTTAATTTTTTGAGGAACCTGCACACTGTTTTCCGTAGTGGCTGCGCCAGTTTACATTCTCATCAACAGTGCACCAGAGTTCCCTTTTCTCCACATCCTTATTAGCATTTGTTATCTCTTATTTATTTTGATAATAGCCATTCTAACTGTTGTGAGATAATATCTCAGTGTGATTTTGGTTTGCATTTCCCTGATGATTAGTGATGTTGACCAACTTTTCGTGTACTTGTTGGCCATTTGTATGTCTTTTTTGGAAAAACTTGTCTATTAAGGTCCTCTGCCCATTTTTTTAATTGGATGTTTTGTTTGTTTTTGCTGTTGAGTTACATGAGTTCCTTCTTATTTTGCATATTAATCCCATATCAAATATGTGTTTTGCAAATATTTTCTCCCTTTCTGTGGGTTCCCTTTTCATATTGTTGATTATTTCTTTTGCTGTGCAGAAAGAAGCTTGTTAGATTGATGTAGTCCCACTTGTTGATTTTTGCTTTTGTTGATTGTGCTTTTGGTGTCATATCCAAAAAAATTGTTGCCAAACAGATATCAAGGGTCTTTTCCCCTGTGTTTTCTTATAGTAGTTTTATGGTTTCAAGTCTTAATGTTAAATCCATAAACCATTTTGAGTTAATTTTTGTTGATGGAGTAAGGTAGGGGTCCAATTTCATTCCTTTGCAAGTGAATATGTACTTTCCCCAACACCATTTGTTGACTAGACTATCCTTTCCCCATTGAGTATTCTTGGCTCCCTTGTCAAATATTAGTGTATATGCATGGGTTTATTTCTGGGCACTTGATTCTGTTCCATTGGTGTATGTGTCTGGATTTATGCCAGTACCATACTGTTTTTATTATT
Source organism: Diceros bicornis minor (assembly GCF_020826845.1). Classification (NCBI taxonomy): domain Eukaryota; kingdom Metazoa; phylum Chordata; class Mammalia; order Perissodactyla; family Rhinocerotidae; genus Diceros; species Diceros bicornis. The sequence goes on from NC_080752.1 coordinate 55,703,351, forward strand.
ACAGTTTGTGTAATAATTTGATTCAGGAAGTACAGTGCCTCCGGCTTTGTTCCTCTTTCTCAATATTGCTTTGGCTATTTGGGCTCTCGTGTGGTCTATAAAAATCTTATGTTTTTTTTCTATTTATGTAAAAAATGCCATTAGAGATGGCTTTGGATAGTACAGACATTTTAACAATATTAATTCTTCTGATCCATGATCACAGGATATCTTTCCATTTATTTATGTCTTCTTCAATTCTTCCATCAGTGTTTTATAGTTTTCAGTATACAGATCTTTTATTACTTTGGTTAAATTTATTCCTAAGTCATTTATTGTTTTTGTTGCTATTGTAAATGGGGATTTTTAAGAATTTATTTTTCAAATAGTTTATTATTAGTGTATAGAAATACAACTAAGATTTCTATGTTTATTTTGTATCCTGTACCTTTACTAAATTTGTTTATTAGTTCTAACAGTTTTTTGGTGGCGTCTTTAGGATTTTCTACATAGAAGATTGTGTCATCTGCAAACAGAGACAATTTTACTTCTACTTTCTGATTTAGATGTCTTATTTCTCTTCCTTGCCTCATTGCTCTGGCTAGGACTTCCAGTAGTAAGTTGAACAGAAGTGGTGAAAGTGGGCACTCTTGTCTTTTTCCTGATCTTTGAGGATAAGCTTTCAACCATTCTCTGTTGAGTATGATGGTAGCTGTGGGCTTGTCCTATATGCCCTTTATTATGTTGACGTTTATTTCATCTATACCCAAATCGTTAAGAGTTTTTATCAGGAAAGAATGTTGAGTTTTGTCAAATGGTTTTTCTACATATGGAGAGGATCATTCAATTTGTATCTTTATTCTATTAATGTTGCGTATTATGTTTATTGATATGCGTAAGTTGAACCATCTTTGTATCTTAGGGGTATTATCCCTACTTGATCGTGATGTATAATCCTTTTAATGTGCTGCTGAATTTGGTTTGCTAATATGAGAATTTAGCATCTGTATTGATCAGGAATATTGACCTGTAGTTTTCTTTTCTTGCAGTGTCCTTATCTTGCTTTGGTATTAGCATCATGTTGGCCTGGTAAAATGAGTTTGGGAATGTTTCCTCCTCTTTAATTGTTTGGAAGGGTTTGAGAAGAATTGGCATTGATTCTTCTTTAAATGTTTGGTAGAATTCACCCTGAAGTCATCTGGTCTTGGGCTTTTCTTTGTTGGGAGGTTTTTTTTGATGACTGTTTCAATCTCCTTACTCCTTAATGGTCTCTTCAGATTTTTTTATTTCTTCATGATTAAGTCTTAGTAGATTGTGTGTTTCTAGGAATTTATATATTTCCTCTAGGTTGTCCACTTTGTTGGACTATAATCGTTTGTAATAGTCTCTTATGATCCTTTATATTTCTGTTTTTGAAACTCTCTGTGAATTTTTCAGTCAATCCTCGTGTACTTCAGCTCCAGAATTTCTGTTGAGTTCTTTTTATGATTTCTCTGTTTTGAACTTCTTATTTTGTTCCTGTATTCTCTTTCCATTTTACTTGGTTGTCTGTGTTCTCTTCTAGCTCACTGAGCTTTGTTCAGACTGTTATTTTCAATTTTTTTTGTTGGCAGTCAATAGATCTGCATTTCCTTTGGGTCAGATACTGGTGCTTTATTTTGTTCCTTGGTACTGTCATGTTTCCTTGATTATTCTTGATGCTTGTGGCATTTTGTTGGTGACTGTGCATTTGAAGAAGTAGGCACCTCTTTCTGTCTTTACATACGGGCTGCAGCACGTATGAAGGGAAAGCCCTTCACCAATCAGTTTATGTAGAGATTCTGGATGGGCATTCTGGTGGTGGGTATGAACAGGATTGCTGCTAGAGTCCTTGAGCAGGCTTCTTTGGTACCTAGGTCAGCAGGTGGGCAGGCCATGCACCTGGGTTCCCAGGGGCCAGTCTGGTACCTGGGTTCACAAAAGCAGGTCTGGAACCTGGGTCCACTGGAGCAGGTGTGGCACCTAAGTCCGTAGTGGTTGGTCTGGGGCCTGGGTCTATTTGGGTGGACCTGGGTGTTGAGTTAGCAAGAACTGACTAGGCACCAGGGACCACTGGGGTGCGTCTGGTGACTGGGTTTGCGAAGGCAGCCTGGCTTCTGGGTCCAGGAGCCAACCTGGTGCTAGTGTGAAACTTGAGCCTGAGTTCACAGGAGCTCACCTGGTGCTGGGGTGTGCCTGACACCTGGGTTCACAGGGATGGTCCTGGACCTGAGTTTGTGGTGCGTGGCATGGTGCCGGTGTCCATTGCGGACAGGCCTGGATCCTAGGTTCATGGAGGCAGACCTGATGGGTGGGAATGTAATATTGGGTCTGAAGCCTGGACCCAAGCGGGCAGCCATGGATCCTGGGTTCCTAAGGTCAGCTTTGTGCAGAGACGGGCCTGGAGCCAGAGTACATGTGGAGAGTCATAGAGCCTGGATGTATGAGGCCAGCCTGATGTTGGGTTCTACTGGGGCAGGCCGGGACCTTGTGTCCACTGGAGTAGGCCAGGAGCCTTGTTCTACTGGAACCTGGGGCTGCAGGGGCCATATTTCACTGGGTGGGGTGCCAGAGCATAAGACTGCAGGAGCAAGTCTGGAGCCTGGGTCCACAGGTGCCAGTCTAGAGCCTGGGGCTGCAGGTGCTAGCCTGGAGACTGGGTCTACAGAGCCGGGCCAGGCACTGGGCCAGACCAGAGCCTGGGAATGCAAAGTCTATCTTGGTGCTGGGTTGAACATAGGGGCTGGGTCTACAGGTGCCTGGGGCTGTGGGGACAGGCTTGGCTCTGGGGTTCACTGGGGGGGGGGCAGGTACTGGGGTCTGGTGAAGTTGGGTGCTCACTTCATTCTCCTCTCCCAACAGGGAGAGTATGTTCCCTAGGCTGGAGTGCTCAGGCTCGGGGGGGAGTGGGCAGGGTAATGTAAAACTGTTCTTTCTACTCTCTTGAATGAGTCTTTCCTTGTTTCTGTGGTCCGCCAAGGTGCTTTAATCACTCACCTGGAATCTTTGGCTCTTGTGAAGATATTTTCATGAGTGGATCATTATTCGAATTGAAGTTTCCACAACGGGATAAGTGGTGGAAGAGCTTATTCCACCATTTTGCTGACATCAGGCTAGGAATTGAGCCTTCAGTTAAAACTAATGCCGAGAAATAAGGGACAAAATAGAAACCTGCAATATAGACAGGGAAGGAAAGGCCATTGAGTACAAAAAGAAAAGGGTATAGTGCCGTGTGATGGATTGTAAGATAGGTGATAGAAGTATTTCAAGAAGAGAGGGACGAACTGTGTCAAATGCAACAAATACTATAAATTTTGGGATAACTCTTAAGGTGAGGGAAATATACTAAAAATGAAATATTGTGATCATTGTAGAATTCTGTAGAATTATAAAAATCATTGAATTATACACTTATAGGTGAATCTTAGGATATATAAGATATACTTCAATGTATTGCATAGCTATGAAAGTGTGGTTTCCTTTCAGAGTCAGGAGGCAGGACAAAGAGGCCGAGACGTCACTCCGGCCTCCAGGGCCTCACACGTTGCCATTTGTGGATGCGTCGTGAGGCTCCTCCTCAGAACCAGGGCTGCTCAAGGAAGAGCTCACTTCCTAACACGCGGAAGAATACTTGCCACAGTGGCTTGAAATGGGCCTCTCGAGGTGACATTTCGGTGACTTTTTCCCCTTCCTGAAGACGCATAGAATTTTTACATTCCAAACGGGTATAGAACTGTACCTGGTGAAGAAAACAGATCTTTGAAGGCGCTAACCTCGAAAGCTCCCTAGGTGTCAGTGACCGAGGGAGGAGGGGGTTCTTCTCACCTCCGTCTTGCCTTTGAGAGAGGAGCGGCGTGTTTCCACTTTTGTGAACTTCCGGGAACCCCGCTGCCACCCCGATCCCTGGTTTGGCTGGGAAGGTGGGAGGTGGCGAGGCAAACATCCCGTCACCAGCGAATCCCGTCGAAGGCCGCGCTTGGAAAATGAGTCTGCAAAGAAACAGTTCACGCCACGCGTGGAGCCCTTGACCATGGTGTCGCGAACGTGCTCAGAGCCCAGAGGTGGGCAGGGGTGGACGGGGACGAGCGACTCCTTCTCCACTTGGGCCCTCCTGACCACCTGCAGCTCTAGGGGAACCCCCCCAAAGGGCCCCCGCTCAGTGCGGCTCCTGTGCCATGCCACGGTGCACCCCACTTCCGTGGGCACCTCTTATTAAATGTGTGCCCAGATGGTCCCTGAGGATGGGGCCCCGCCTGTTGTCCCCACCTAGAAGTCCAGCCCCGGGAGGCAGGCTGCGGTCCTGCGCTGGACTGAATGTCCACTGTCTGGAACGGGGACTGCGGCTTTGGCGGCTCACAGGTCAGATTTACAGGAGGAAGGGAAGGGCCTGGCTGCCCGCAGTGCCAGCTCCTGGTGCTCTGTCACCCCACACTCACACAGCAGTGCCCTCCCCTCCTCCGTGCCGTGCTTCCTGCTGTCGCCTCCCTCAGGCTGCAGGGGCCTCTCTTCCCACCTGCCTCCAACCTTCAAGTCCTCCCTGTCCTTCAAGGCCTCGTCCAGATGCCACTCCCTCTGGACAAGCCGCCCCCTGCCGCCCCCCCCCGCCCCCCCGCCACCGCCACCGCCACCCCGCCCTCCCCGCCTCCTAATTACCCCATCACGTGCCCCCTCCTCACTGACTGTTTCCAGGAGGCCCACCACCACCACACACACCCTTTATCGAGTAGTGTAGCTCTAGAGGCAGTCCCGAAGATGGTAGTACCGTACCTTCCTCTCACTATGTTCTGCTTCAATACTGGGGAGGCGTGTTGAGTCTGCCGCTGGGATCTTCACTAGGATTGTCTTGACTCTGTAGATCCTGTTGGGAAGAGCTGACATCTGCTGAACAATACCGAGTCAACCTATGAAGAAACATGGAGGAAGTCTGCATTGCTGTTGGTCTTCTGTGATTTCTTCTGTCAGCGTGTTGTAGACCTCCTCACATCGATCTTGTGCGTAAGTGTTTAGATTTACACCTGTGTGTGTCATTTTTGATGCTGATATCAATGATGTGTTTGTAACTTTAAATTCGAGGTGTTCACCGTTAGTATAGAAGAGAGTTGAGAATCATTTTCAAGCCCATTCGTTAGCACGGTGATTAAGTCTTCCACAACCTGTGATGAGGCTCTGTTCTGCCTCGGGCTGTCTCTTCAGGCCTGGGATCCCTGGTCAGGAAGGTAGAGCCAGATCCAGTCCCCTGGGTGTTCACGGCACTCTTGATCCTACCGTCCCCCGGGGAGTGGAGGGTTTTGTGGGCTGTAAGCAGCGAAGAACCGCCACCGCCCCACTCTCCCCAGTTTGTTGCTGCGTCCCCGCTGTCCCCATCCGCGAGAACGCTTGGTGCCGCTGTTCGCAAACCAGTCGGCTAAACGACTTTTCACATCTGATCCCGTGATCGTCTGTTTTCTTTGCACTCCAGACGAAACCTAAAATCTGCAGATTTAGTTTCACATACACAATACTGCTACCACCTTGTATGGGCAGAACTTTCCGTGGACTCTACCCCCCCTTCTGCTCTGGGGAGACTTTGGCCAGGAGGGCCAATGGCCCTGGGAGGCCACCGTCAAGCTGTTCCCTTCTGTGAAGGAATTTCCGACCCGGCGACATGATGCAGGGAGCTCAGCCTCCAGGCGTCCTCTATGGGGAATGTGGATCTGAGAATTTCTGCCTGTTCTTCCAAGGGGATACGCAGGGAAGGGGAATTCATGCGACCCACGGTGGACATGTCCTGTGGTTTGCCTCTGACGACAAAGGGAGAGGCAAGCCCTGGCTGAGCTCCCTTGCTGTGACAGCCAGGGAGAGCCAACGCTACGGAGAGATGCCACAGCCTCGGAACAAATGCATGGCTGGGAGTGTACAGCCGAGTCAAGGGAAGGAGCACAGGCCTGTGAGACCAGAGCCAGCCTTGGGTCCTGCTCCAAATCCCAGAGAGGTGATCTGCAGTGTCCTGGAAAGGGAGGAGCTGGCTCGATCTCGGTGGTTCTTCTTTTATGATCGGAGTTTCGTGGGTGCAGGGGAATGTGCTGGAGTGGACCCCACATCCCCGGCTCTGCCTTGAGCATGAGGAAGAGCCATGGGGCTCTTATCCCCCAGTTCTGTGCCGGGGAAAGAAAGAGGCTTCCAGAAAATTCCCAAGGACTGAACTTGACTGTGAGCTCCCCGTGAGGCTGGGCCTGGAGGGAGCAGAAGCAGATACTGATAAGCCTTCCAGAACCGTGACTTCCCGCACAGGTCACACGCACATCCGTGGACACACACCATTCCTCACAACCACAGGGCAGACGCACGAGGTCAGGCGATTACCCTTCTCATGGGCTCCCCTCCCACAGCATCCGTTACGAGAAGTTGCATGACTGGGAGATACATTTAAGTACTCGTATATATCTTTAGCTGCTCTTCTGCTCTTTACTGTTACGTCTTCTCAAGCCGAGGAATATTTCCCGAGACGACCTTGAAGAAATTAATTGGGAATCTGAAGACTAAGGAGGGACTGCGCTACGATGACGTGTATGTCCACATGCAGATCTGGAAAAAGTCGCAGGCTTAGTACAATCCACTAAAGTAGACTTTTGGTGCTCACGTAACTCAGTCATGCTTTTCTCTGCCTTCACACTGCACGTGTCATGATGGGGACTGGATAGGTCCTGTGATAGGTATTGGAGACTAAGCGGTGACACTGACAGGGAGACGCTTGAGCAGAGACCTGAAGGGAAGGAGGGAGACCAGCACGTGGGTCTCACAGGACAGGGATTCAAGGCGGAGAGAAGAGGAAACGTCAAGCCCTGGGGCAGGAGCATCTTGGCGCACTCGTGGAGCAGGAAGGAGGCCTGCGAGGCTGGGGCAGAGCGCGTGAGGGCCCAGCTGTGCAGTTCGACCGGGGAGGTAAGCGGGGGTCAGATCCCGTAGGGCTCCTGGGGCATGGGTGTGTTTGACTTGCACTCTGATGAGTGGAAAGCTGCTGGGGGCGTGAGCTGAGGACGGACCTGACTGGATCCTCTGGAGCTGGGTGGAGAACCGACTGCACGGCTGAGGGCAGGAGAAGGAGCTTGGTTAGGAGCAGCCACGCTCATGTTGTCAAAAGGTGACGGCGACTCTGAACAGGTAGGGTAACGGGAGGCAAGGAATGGCCGGATGAGGGCATTACTCTGATGCTGGGAATGAAGGCTTTGCCGATGGGGTGGAGGTGAAGAGGAGAGAGGGGAGAGGTCAAGAAAGACCACAAAGCTGGGGCCTGAACCCCCGTCGGGGTGGAGTTGCCCACGTGGAAAAGAGGGAGAGCGGGTTCAGGGGAGAATTGGAGTATGGTGTGGGCTCGTTCGATGTCCACATGGGGATGTCACGGAGGCAGCTGGGTGGGTGTGAGTCCGGACTGGATGGCAAGGTGTGGAAAGGATAAATAAACGTGGAAGTCACGACAGCACAGATGTCATTGAAGTCCGGAGACTGGCTAAGGTCAGCAAGGGCTCAAAAGCGGTCCAGGATCTACGTCCTGGGTCAACACTGATGCTGAGAGGTTTGGGAGAAACACAGACGTCAGCGATGGAGACAGAGAAGGAAAGGCTACTGAGGTCAGAGAAACACGCCAGCCGACGACAAGACAATCCTCGAAAGAGTAGAATGGACCGAACCGGCAACGAAGTGATGGAAGCATTTCAAGGAGAAGGGACCGACTGTGTCGAATGCAGCCAAGAGAGTCAAGGGTGAGTGATGGACTTTTCCTACAACGGCACTGTGATAGTTACACAACTCTGCACTTGTACAGAGAAAAATCAGTGAATTGGCGTATTTCGGTGTGTGAATTGATGACACTAAATTGTGCCTCAAGAAAACGGTTTCAAAATAAAAGGGCATTTAGCGTGTATCTACCCAGCATTTCTGCTCCCGGGTATTCTTCCCCCAAGGTAAATGAAACTACGTGCTTATAAGGCAGACGTATACGTGAATTTTCACAGCATCTCTGTTCATAACATACCACGCTTGAACTAACGCAGAAGTCCATTATTATGTGAAGGGCTGGACATTTGGGGATATATTTACATGAGGTCAAAATACTCAGCCTTCAAAGGAGGGCGTACTGCTTATTCAAATAAAAATATATAGATCTCAAAAAACATTGCTTTGAGCAAAACAGACAGACATCGAACTGTAGGCCGTGATTTACTTCCTTCTCATGAAGTTCTGCCACGACCCAACTGAAGGATGTCAACAGAAATGAAAACAGAGGCTGCGCATGTCGAGGGTGGTTGGGTCTCAATTGAAACGTTGCAGAGGGCTGTTTTCTGTAGTCATGGGAATGATTCATATAGGGGAGGGGGTTTGGACACTCTAGGGGTTCGTGAAGTGTCGAAGATTTGTCAAGTCATGCAGCTAATGTTGACACGTTTCACTCTATTTTCATTTGATTTGACTAAAAAGCGAAAAGAAAGAGGGAAATCAGAAGGAACACTGAACCGTCATGGAGCTACGCATAGTTTATTTACAGATCTCCCCCCAGCCCCACCATGTAAGTGAGCTTTCCAGACTGTCAGTTGCCGGTCGGGTTCCAGGCGGAATGTCGGGAGCCGACATTTGTTGTGGCTGGTGTTGCCACGGTGACTGGGCAGAGCCCTGTGGTGGGTCAGTGCCATGGAGGGGCTGCCGTCCTCTGTGGAGCTGGGCTTTGGGCCGATCCTCGGCAAGCTGGGCGAGGTGGTGGTGGCGCTGCTGCCCGATGGCCTGAGTCCACGCCTCACTTGCCACAGCCTCCAGTGGGAGACAGTGATGCGCCCACCTGTCGTCGGTTTACTGGTGGGTCTCTTATTTCTCTTCAGACTTGTTCAGTCTGTTAGAAGTCGACGTTACGTGAGACGTGAAAAGCGGCTGGCAGAAGCAGTGGCTGCAGCGATTGAGGAGAAATGCCAGCTCATTGACAAGCTCAGCGCTGCTCAAGAGGAGTATATGGGGATCGACTCGTCTTCAGAGAACGCCAGGCTAGAGAGAGAGTCGCTAAATATACCCGGCCTCACAGACGCTTCCCGAAAGGTGACGAGGACCAACTCAGTGCTGATGGAGGAATTAACTGGCCTGGTTCGAGAACTGAAGGCAGAGAGAGCCAAACGGTCGAAAGAAGAAGGAGAGATGGCCGAGATGCTAAAAGCGCTCGCGTCCATAGAAGCGGTCGTGAGATCCAGCACGTCACGAGGAGCTTTGCCAAAGCTGCCCGGAGGCCGAGAGCCAAGCCCTGCTGGTCCCTTCCCCGGCGGTGGGCCTGGGTCTTAAAGCGGGGCTGTTCTCTCCCCCTCCACGCAGGCCTCCCAAGCCGCCTGGCTGCCTCCAGCCAGCTGGACCTCCATCGGAGCGTTCCTGAGGCCAGTGGATGCAGGGGAGCCCCTTCGCTGGGCTGGAGATCCTCTACCTTCGCCTGCTGGACACCGCAGACGGCTCCTTCGCGGTCAGTTCCTCCAAATCGACAGACTTTTGGAATTCCTAGAGCACACCAAGAAAAGTGGGACTTTGTTTCACTTCACGGACTGTTTGGATTATCCCTCGTTAGTAGTGAAGAAGAGCCTGATCTTTTCCTTAAATTGAACCTTCATCAAACTACCTTTCTCTAGACGATATTGTGTAAATATTATGTATATATTAAACTTCAGTGAATTATTAACGGTGTCTGTCTCAGTGTTGCATTGAAAGTTGTAAATGTGCGCCATGTAGCAGTCAAGACTTTTAGCAATCGACAGCAGTCTTGTTTCAGAGTAGTATTCCCAACAGTCGCGACTCACAAGTCGAAGGAGCTTTCTTGGACTAAGTGTGTAGTGGTTAGAAAAAGAAAAAGCTGATCGATCTCTTTGGGGATCAAGTTAGATTGCCTGGTTAGAGAGAGGTTTGCCTTCTTTTGTGACTTGATTCTAATGTGGCAACGGCTAAACAATTTTCAAGAAACAAATGATAAACTACGTGGAGGTTTGTCCTTGCACTACACGAAGGCCGAGGGAGAGTTTACTGATGAAGAGGAAATCACCTTTGACATCTGGGGGGAACCTCCTCGTTGCTGCCCTCGGCCCCCTCTACTCACCAGCTAACGCTCCACACTGGAAAGCTGAGGGAAGTCTCAGGGGTTTCTCTCCCATGTGACGAAGTGAGGGTCTCGATCATTCCTAGTTTCACTCACAGATAATGTCCCCCAGTTAGGCAACGAGCACCAGCTGCGGATGACTCTAGTGGCAGGAAAGCAGCAAGTGGCAGTTGGAGCAAATAGGAGGGGTCACATGAGACAAATGGCAGAGACAGCATCAGCAGCACAGAAAGGATTTCTCCTCTTAAGTCGAGAGAAAGCAACAAACCAAAAACCTGTGCTTGCCTTGGCAACAGAGCAATGAAGACTAGAATGCGAGAGCCTGCCCTTGTGTTGCTGACATTTTAGGAAGGACAGGCAGGTGCTAAAGAATCAAATTGAGTAGAAGACATGGCATATTAGGTGATAACGAATGTTCTGGAGAAGAATAAACAAGGCAGGGTAAGGGGTGATGGGTGTGGGAATGGGGGGCACACTTGCCTAGACACACACTCTCGGTGGGAGTGGTCACCTGAGCACTGAGGAGCCCTGGAGGAGAGCTCTGTAGGCAGGGGGGGCAGAACGGGCCATGGCTCTGAAGGCGGCATGAGCACGGTGAGTGTGAGAAGCGACCAGGAGCCAGAGTGGCCCGAGTGCAGTGAGTGAAGCCAGAGAGAAGGGGGTCAAGGCCATCAGGGGTCAGAAGGTGGAGGGAGTCGAATCCACCGTAAAGAGTTTGGTTTCCCTTTCAGAGGACAGAAGCTGCCATGGGGAAGAGGAGAACAGAGGGAAACCTGTGGGAGAGCATGGCAGGGACTCGAGGCTGAGGATGGTGAAGGCTGCCCCCGGGCAGCGGTGGAGGTGGAGACGGAGAGGTGGGGTGGGATCCGGGACCTGTCCTGCAGGCAGAGACCGTGAGACGTGCTGATGCCTGTGGGTGTGAGAAAAGAGAGGCGTCGGCATGGGGACGGGAGCCCCAGGTGAGGGGTGGTGTCCTTCAGCGAGATGGGGGGAATGGCAGAGGAGTGCCTTTGGACGGGAAATCAGAGTGGGTCTCTGTGAGAGTTAGGTTTCAGGGCCCCTCAGCCAGCAGAGTAGAAATACCGAATGTTCGGAGGAGACAGGTGTCTGCGCTCAGAGGAGCGTTCACGGCTGCAGATAGAAGTACGCAGGGGCATCGGGGAGGGAAGTTCCCGTAGCAGAGACGATGTCCAAGGGCCGAGAAGATGCCACAGGGTAGACTCCATGGGCCTGTTTGCGGCGAGAGCCCATCTTACAGATGCAGAAGCTGAGGCCCAGAGAAGTGAAGTGAATATTTACCTCTTCCTTTCTCTGGAGTGGAAGGGTCAGTAATCAGCCCAGGCCTGCCTCTGGTGTCCTGGGCTTGGAGGCCTCACAGATGAAAACAGTAGAGAACAGAAGCCAGGTGTCCCATGGGAGCCAGGTGACCAGGGGAGCACAGGAAGCCTCAAGCAGCTGTCTTGAAGGTCCACTGAGCCTGAATCCATTTGTGGGGTTGGGGGTGGTGGGGGCGGGTCGAGGGGGCTGGGAGGCCCTAAAAGATGGTGTGTGTAGCTGGCGTGGGTTTTATGGTGGCATTTCTAGGGGACAGAGATGAAGCTGGCCTCTCTTCTTTCCTCTTGATACTTCTCCTGTCCCCATTTCTTTCTTTGTTTTTGGCAGGGAGGGCCCGGGGGTGATGCCAGTTCTCAGGTTTTAGGGCAGCTCCTCGCTCTGGAAGCGGGGTTGCCTTTTAGAGCCAGGAGGAAGGGCCGAGAGGCCCAGACGTCGCTCCGGGCTCGAGGGCCTCACACGTTGCCATTTGTGGATGCGTCGTGAGGCTCCTCCTCAGAACCAGGGCTGCTCAAGGAAGAGCTCACTTCCTAACACGTGGAAAAATACTTGCCACAGTGGCTTGAAATGGGCCTCTCGAGGTGACATTTCGGTGACTTTTTCCCCTTCCTGAAGACGCATATAATTTTTACATTCCAAACGGGTATAGAACTGTACCTGGTGAAGAAAACAGATCTTTGAAGGCGCTAACCTCGAAAGCTCCCTAGGTGTCAGTGACCGAGGGAGGAGGGGGTTCTTCTCACCTCCGTCTTGCCTTTGAGAGAGGAGCGGCGTGTTTCCACTTTTGTGAACTTCCGGGAACCCCGCTGCCACCCCGATCCCTGGTTTGGCTGGGAAGGTGGGAGGTGGCGAGGCAAACATCCCGTCACCAGCGAATCCCGTCGAAGGCCGCGCTTGGAAAATGAGTCTGCAAAGAAACAGTTCACGCCACGCGTGGAGCCCTTGACCATGGTGTGGCGAACGTGCTCAGAGCCCAGAGGTGGGCAGGGGTGGACGGGGACGAGCGACTCCTTCTCCACTTGGGCCCTCCTGACCACCTGCAGCTCTAGGGGAACCCCCCCAAAGGGCCCCCGCTCAGTGCGGCTCCTGTGCCATGCCACGGTGCACCCCACTTCCGTGGGCACCTCTTATTAAATGTGTGCCCAGATGGTCCCTGAGGATGGGGCCCCGCCTGTTGTCCCCACCTAGAAGTCCAGCCCCGGGAGGCAGGCTGCGGTCCTGCGCTGGACTGAATGTCCACTGTCTGGAACGGGGACTGCGGCTTTGGCGGCTCACAGGTCAGATTTACAGGAGGAAGGGAAGGGCCTGGCTGCCCGCAGTGCCAGCTCCTGGTGCTCTGTCACCCCACACTCACACAGCAGTGCCCTCCCCTCCTCCGTGCCGTGCTTCCTGCTGTCGCCTCCCTCAGGCTGCAGGGGCCTCTCTTCCCACCTGCCTCCAACCTTCAAGTCCTCCCTGTCCTTCAAGGCCTCGTCCAGATGCCACTCCCTCTGGACAAGCCGCCCCCTGCCGCCCCCCCCCGCCCCCCCGCCACCGCCACCGCCACCCCGCCCTCCCCGCCTCCTAATTACCCCATCACGTGCCCCCTCCTCACTGACTGTTTCCAGGAGGCCCACCACCACCACACACACCCTTTATCGAGTAGTGTAGCTTTAGAGGCAGTCCCGAAGATGGTAGTACCGTACCTTCCTCTCACTATGTTCTGCTTCAATACTGGGGAGGCGTGTTGAGTCTGCCGCTGGGATCTTCACTAGGATTGTCTTGACTCTGTAGATCCTGTTGGGAAGAGCTGACATCTGCTGAACAATACCGAGTCAACCTATGAAGAAACATGGAGGAAGTCTGCATTGCTGTTGGTCTTCTGTGATTTCTTCTGTCAGCGTGTTGTAGACCTCCTCACATCGATCTTGTGCGTAAGTGTTTAGATTTACACCTGTGTGTGTCATTTTTGATGCTGATATCAATGATGTGTTTGTAACTTTAAATTCGAGGTGTTCACCGTTAGTATAGAAGAGAGTTGAGAATCATTTTCAAGCCCATTCGTTAGCACGGTGATTAAGTCTTCCACAACCTGTGATGAGGCTCTGTTCTGCCTCGGGCTGTCTCTTCAGGCCTGGGATCCCTGGTCAGGAAGGTAGAGCCAGATCCAGTCCCCTGGGTGTTCACGGCACTCTTGATCCTACCGTCCCCCGGGGAGTGGAGGGTTTTGTGGGCTGTAAGCAGCGAAGAACCGCCACCGCCCCACTCTCCCCAGTTTGTTGCTGCGTCCCCGCTGTCCCCATCCGCGAGAACGCTTGGTGCCGCTGTTCGCAAACCAGTCGGCTAAACGACTTTTCACATCTGATCCCGTGATCGTCTGTTTTCTTTGCACTCCAGACGAAACCTAAAATCTGCAGATTTAGTTTCACATACACAATACTGCTACCACCTTGTATGGGCAGAACTTTCCGTGGACTCTACCCCCCCTTCTGCTCTGGGGAGACTTTGGCCAGGAGGGCCAATGGCCCTGGGAGGCCACCGTCAAGCTGTTCCCTTCTGTGAAGGAATTTCCGACCCGGCGACATGATGCAGGGAGCTCAGCCTCCAGGCGTCCTCTATGGGGAATGTGGATCTGAGAATTTCTGCCTGTTCTTCCAAGGGGATACGCAGGGAAGGGGAATTCATGCGACCCACGGTGGACATGTCCTGTGGTTTGCCTCTGACGACAAAGGGAGAGGCAAGCCCTGGCTGAGCTCCCTTGCTGTGACAGCCAGGGAGAGCCAACGCTACGGAGAGATGCCACAGCCTCGGAACAAATGCATGGCTGGGAGTGTACAGCCGAGTCAAGGGAAGGAGCACAGGCCTGTGAGACCAGAGCCAGCCTTGGGTCCTGCTCCAAATCCCAGAGAGGTGATCTGCAGTGTCCTGGAAAGGGAGGAGCTGGCTCGATCTCGGTGGTTCTTCTTTTATGATCGGAGTTTCGTGGGTGCAGGGGAATGTGCTGGAGTGGACCCCACATCCCCGGCTCTGCCTTGAGCATGAGGAAGAGCCATGGGGCTCTTATCCCCCAGTTCTGTGCCGGGGAAAGAAAGAGGCTTCCAGAAAATTCCCAAGGACTGAACTTGACTGTGAGCTCCCCGTGAGGCTGGGCCTGGAGGGAGCAGAAGCAGATACTGATAAGCCTTCCAGAACCGTGACTTCCCGCACAGGTCACACGCACATCCGTGGACACACACCATTCCTCACAACCACAGGGCAGACGCACGAGGTCAGGCGATTACCCTTCTCATGGGCTCCCCTCCCACAGCATCCGTTACGAGAAGTTGCATGACTGGGAGATACATTTAAGTACTCGTATATATCTTTAGCTGCTCTTCTGCTCTTTACTGTTACGTCTTCTCAAGCCGAGGAATATTTCCCGAGACGACCTTGAAGAAATTAATTGGAAATCTGAAGACTAAGGAGGGACTGCGCTACGATGACGTGTATGTCCACATGCAGATCTGGAAAAAGTCGCAGGCTTAGTACAATCCACTAAAGTAGACTTTTGGTGCTCACGTAACTCAGTCATGCTTTTCTCTGCCTTCACACTGCACGTGTCATGATGGGGACTGGATAGGTCCTGTGATAGGTATTGGAGACTAAGCGGTGACACTGACAGGGAGACGCTTGAGCAGAGACCTGAAGGGAAGGAGGGAGACCAGCACGTGGGTCTCACAGGACAGGGATTCAAGGCGGAGAGAAGAGGAAACGTCAAGCCCTGGGGCAGGAGCATCTTGGCGCACTCGTGGAGCAGGAAGGAGGCCTGCGAGGCTGGGGCAGAGCGCGTGAGGGCCCAGCTGTGCAGTTCGACCGGGGAGGTAAGCGGGGGTCAGATCCCGTAGGGCTCCTGGGGCATGGGTGTGTTTGACTTGCACTCTGATGAGTGGAAAGCTGCTGGGGGCGTGAGCTGAGGACGGACCTGACTGGATCCTCTGGAGCTGGGTGGAGAACCGACTGCACGGCTGAGGGCAGGAGAAGGAGCTTGGTTAGGAGCAGCCACGCTCATGTTGTCAAAAGGTGAAGGCGACTCTGAACAGGTAGGGTAGCGGGAGGCAAGGAATGGCCGGATGAGGGCATTACTCTGATGCTGGGAATGAAGGCTTTGCCGATGGGGTGGAGGTGAAGAGGAGAGAGGGGAGAGGTCAAGAAAGACCACAAAGCTGGGGCCTGAACCCCCGTCGGGGGGGAGTTGCCCACGTGGAAAAGAGGGAGAGCGGGTTCAGGGGAGAATTGGAGTATGGTGTGGGCTCGTTCGATGTCCACATGGGGATGTCACGGAGGCAGCTGGGTGGGTGTGAGTCCGGACTGGATGGCAAGGTGTGGAAAGGATAAATAAACGTGGAAGTCACGACAGCACAGATGTCATTGAAGTCCGGAGACTGGCTAAGGTCAGCAAGGGCTCAAAAGCGGTCCAGGATCTACGTCCTGGGTCAACACTGATGCTGAGAGGTTTGGGAGAAACACAGACGTCAGCGATGGAGACAGAGAAGGAAAGGCTACTGAGGTCAGAGAAACACGCCAGCCGACGACAAGACAATCCTCGAAAGAGTAGAATGGACCGAACCGGCAACGAAGTGATGGAAGCATTTCAAGGAGAAGGGACCGACTGTGTCGAATGCAGCCAAGAGAGTCAAGGGTGAGTGATGGACTTTTCCTACAACGGCACTGTGATAGTTACACAACTCTGCACTTGTACAGAGAAAAATCAGTGAATTGGCGTATTTCGGTGTGTGAATTGATGACACTAAATTGTGCCTCAAGAAAACGGTTTCAAAATAAAAGGGCATTTAGCGTGTATCTACCCAGCATTTCTGCTCCCGGGTATTCTTCCCCCAAGGTAAATGAAACTACGTGCTTATAAGGCAGACGTATACGTGAATTTTCACAGCATCTCTGTTCATAACATACCACGCTTGAACTAACGCAGAAGTACATTATTATGTGAAGGGCTGGACATTTTGGGATATATTTACATGAGGTCAAAATACTCAGCCTTCAAAGGAGGGCGTACTGCTTATTCAAAGAAAAATATATAGATCTCAAAAAACATTGCTTTGAGCAAAACAGACAGACATCGAACTGTAGGCCGTGATTTACTTCCTTTTCATGAAGTTCTGCCACGACCCAACTGAAGGATGTCAACAGAAATGAAAACAGAGGCTGCGCATGTCGAGGGTGGTTGGGTCTCAATTGAAACGTTGCAGAGGGCTGTTTTCTGTAGTCATGGGAATGATTCATATAGGGGAGGGGGTTTGGACACTCTAGGGGTTCGTGAAGTGTCGAAGATTTGTCAAGTCATGCAGCTAATGTTGACACGTTTCACTCTATTTTCATTTGATTTGACTAAAAAGCGAAAAGAAAGAGGGAAATCAGAAGGAACACTGAACCGTCATGGAGCTACGCATAGTTTATTTACAGATCTCCCCCCAGCCCCACCATGTAAGTGACCTTTCCAGACTGTCAGTTGCCGGTCGGGTTCCAGGCGGAATGTCGGGAGCCGACATTTGTTGTGGCTGGTGTTGCCACGGTGAGTGGGCAGAGCCCTGTGGTGGGTCAGTGCCATGGAGGGGCTGCCGTCCTCTGTGGAGCTGGGCTTTGGGCCGATCCTCGGCAAACTGGGCGAGGTGGTGGTGGCGCTGCTGCCCGATGGCCTGAGTCCACGCCTCACTTGCCACAGCCTCCAGTGGGAGACAGTGATGCGCCCACCTGTCGTCGGTTTACTGGTGGGTCTCTTATTTCTCTTCAGACTTGTTCAGTCTGTTAGAAGTCGACGTTACGTGAGACGTGAAAAGCGGCTGGCAGAAGCAGTGGCTGCAGCGATTGAGGAGAAATGCCAGCTCATTGACAAGCTCAGCGCTGCTCAAGAGGAGTATATGGGGATCGACTCGTCTTCAGAGAACGCCAGGCTAGAGAGAGAGTCGCTAAATATACCCGGCCTCACAGACGCTTCCCGAAAGGTGACGAGGACCAACTCAGTGCTGATGGAGGAATTAACTGGCCTGGTTCGAGAACTGAAGGCAGAGAGAGCCAAACGGTCGAAAGAAGAAGGAGAGATGGCCGAGATGCTAAAAGCGCTCGCGTCCATAGGAGCGGTCGTGAGATCCAGCACGTCACGAGGAGCTTTGCCAAAGCTGCCCGGAGGCCGAGAGCCAAGCCCTGCTGGTCCCTTCCCCGGCGGTGGGCCTGGGTCTTAAAGCGGGGCTGTTCTCTCCCCCTCCACGCAGGCCTCCCAAGCCGCCTGGCTGCCTCCAGCCAGCTGGACCTCCATCGGAGCGTTCCTGAGGCCAGTGGATGCAGGGGAGCCCCTTCGCTGGGCTGGAGATCCTCTACCTTCGCCTGCTGGACACCGCAGACGGCTCCTTCGCGGTCAGTTCCTCCAAATCGACAGACTTTTGGAATTCCTAGAGCACACCAAGAAAAGTGGGACTTTGTTTCACTTCACGGACTGTTTGGATTATCCCTCGTTAGTAGTGAAGAAGAGCCTGATCTTTTCCTTAAATTGAACCTTCATCAAACTACCTTTCTCTAGACGATATTGTGTAAATATTATGTATATATTAAACTTCAGTGAATTATTAACGGTGTCTGTCTCAGTGTTGCATTGAAAGTTGTAAATGTGCGCCATGTAGCAGTCAAGACTTTTAGCAATCGACAGCAGTCTTGTTTCAGAGTAGTATTCCCAACAGTCGCGACTCACAAGTCGAAGGAGCTTTCTTGGACTAAGTATGTAGTGGTTAGAAAAAGAAAAAGCTGATCGATCTCTTTGGGGATCAAGTTAGATTGCCTGGTTAGAGAGAGGTTTGCCTTCTTTTGTGACTTGATTCTAATGTGGCAACGGCTAAACAATTTTCAAGAAACAAATGATAAACTACGTGGAGGTTTGTCCTTGCACTACACGAAGGCCGAGGGAGAGTTTACTGATGAAGAGGAAATCACCTTTGACATCTGGGGGGAACCTCCTCGTTGCTGCCCTCGGCCCCCTCTACTCACCAGCTAACGCTCCACACTGGAAAGCTGAGGGAAGTCTCAGGGGTTTCTCTCCCATGTGACGAAGTGAGGGTCTCGATCATTCCTAGTTTCACTCACAGATAATGTCCCCCAGTTAGGCAACGAGCACCAGCTGCGGATGACTCTAGTGGCAGGAAAGCAGCAAGTGGCAGTTGGAGCAAATAGGAGGGGTCACATGAGACAAATGGCAGAGACAGCATCAGCAGCACAGAAAGGATTTCTCCTCTTAAGTCGAGAGAAAGCAACAAACCAAAAACCTGTGCTTGCCTTGGCAACAGAGCAATGAAGACTAGAATGCGAGAGCCTGCCCTTGTGTTGCTGACATTTTAGGAAGGACAGGCAGGTGCTAAAGAATCAAATTGAGTAGAAGACATGGCATATTAGGTGATAACGAATGTTCTGGAGAAGAATAAACAAGGCAGGGTAAGGGGTGATGGGTGTGGGAATGGGGGGCACACTTGCCTAGACACACACTCTCGGTGGGAGTGGTCACCTGAGCACTGAGGAGCCCTGGAGGAGAGCTCTGTAGGCAGGGGGGGCAGAACGGGCCATGGCTCTGAAGGCGGCATGAGCACGGTGAGTGTGAGAAGCGACCAGGAGCCAGAGTGGCCCGAGTGCAGTGAGTGAAGCCAGAGAGAAGGGGGTCAAGGCCATCAGGGGTCAGAAGGTGGAGGGAGTCGAATCCACCGTAAAGAGTTTGGTTTCCCTTTCAGAGGACAGAAGCTGCCATGGGGAAGAGGAGAACAGAGGGAAACCTGTGGGAGAGCATGGCAGGGACTCGAGGCTGAGGATGGTGAAGGCTGCCCCCGGGCAGCGGTGGAGGTGGAGACGGAGAGATGGGGTGGGATCCGGGACCTGTCCTGCAGGCAGAGACCGTGAGACGTGCTGATGCCTGTGGGTGTGAGAAAAGAGAGGCGTCGGCATGGGGACGGGAGCCCCAAGTGAGGGGTGGTGTCCTTCAGCGAGATGGGGGGAATGGCAGAGGAGTGCCTTTGGACGGGAAATCAGAGTGGGCCTCTGTGAGAGTTAGGTTTCAGGGCCCCTCAGCCAGCAGAGTAGAAATACCGAATGTTCGGAGGAGACAGGTGTCTGCGCTCAGAGGAGCGTTCACGGCTGCAGATAGAAGTACGCAGGGGCATCGGGGAGGGAAGTTCCCGTAGCAGAGACGATGTCCAAGGGCCGAGAAGATGCCACAGGGTAGACTCCATGGGCCTGTTTGCGGCGAGAGCCCATCTTACAGATGCAGAAGCTGAGGCCCAGAGAAGTGAAGTGAATATTTACCTCTTCCTTTCTCTGGAGTGGAAGGGTCAGTAATCAGCCCAGGCCTGCCTCTGGTGTCCTGGGCTTGGAGGCCTCACAGATGAAAACAGTAGAGAACAGAAGCCAGGTGTCCCATGGGAGCCAGGTGACCAGGGGAGCACAGGAAGCCTCAAGCAGCTGTCTTGAAGGTCCACTGAGCCTGAATCCATTTGTGGGGTTGGGGGTGGTGGGGGCGGGTCGAGGGGGCTGGGAGGCCCTAAAAGATGGTGTGTGTAGCTGGCGTGGGTTTTATGGTGGCATTTCTAGGGGACAGAGATGAAGCTGGCCTCTCTTCTTTCCTCTTGATACTTCTCCTGTCCCCATTTCTTTCTTTGTTTTTGGCAGGGAGGGCCCGGGGGTGATGCCAGTTCTCAGGTTTTAGGGCAGCTCCTCGCTCTGGAAGCGGGGTTGCCTTTTAGAGCCAGGAGGAAGGGCCGAGAGGCCCAGACGTCGCTCCGGGCTCGAGGGCCTCACACGTTGCCATTTGTGGATGCGTCGTGAGGCTCCTCCTCAGAACCAGGGCTGCTCAAGGAAGAGCTCACTTCCTAACACGCGGAAGAATACTTGCCACAGTGGCTTGAAATGGGCCTCTCGAGGTGACATTTCGGTGACTTTTTCCCCTTCCTGAAGACGCATAGAATTTTTACATTCCAAACGGGTATAGAACTGTACCTGGTGAAGAAAACAGATCTTTGAAGGCGCTAACCTCGAAAGCTCCCTAGGTGTCAGTGACCGAGGGAGGAGGGGGTTCTTCTCACCTCCGTCTTGCCTTTGAGAGAGGAGCGGCGTGTTTCCACTTTTGTGAACTTCCGGGAACCCCGCTGCCACCCCGATCCCTGGTTTGGCTGGGAAGGTGGGAGGTGGCGAGGCAAACATCCCGTCACCAGCGAATCCCGTCGAAGGCCGCGCTTGGAAAATGAGTCTGCAAAGAAACAGTTCACGCCACGCGTGGAGCCCTTGACCATGGTGTCGCGAACGTGCTCAGAGCCCAGAGGTGGGCAGGGGTGGACGGGGACGAGCGACTCCTTCTCCACTTGGGCCCTCCTGACCACCTGCAGCTCTAGGGGAACCCCCCCAAAGGGCCCCCGCTCAGTGCGGCTCCTGTGCCATGCCACGGTGCACCCCACTTCCGTGGGCACCTCTTATTAAATGTGTGCCCAGATGGTCCCTGAGGATGGGGCCCCGCCTGTTGTCCCCACCTAGAAGTCCAGCCCCGGGAGGCAGGCTGCGGTCCTGCGCTGGACTGAATGTCCACTGTCTGGAACGGGGACTGCGGCTTTGGCGGCTCACAGGTCAGATTTACAGGAGGAAGGGAAGGGCCTGGCTGCCCGCAGTGCCAGCTCCTGGTGCTCTGTCACCCCACACTCACACAGCAGTGCCCTCCCCTCCTCCGTGCCGTGCTTCCTGCTGTCGCCTCCCTCAGGCTGCAGGGGCCTCTCTTCCCACCTGCCTCCAACCTTCAAGTCCTCCCTGTCCTTCAAGGCCTCGTCCAGATGCCACTCCCTCTGGACAAGCCGCCCCCTGCCGCCCCCCCCCGCCCCCCCGCCACCGCCACCGCCACCCCGCCCTCCCCGCCTCCTAATTACCCCATCACGTGCCCCCTCCTCACTGACTGTTTCCAGGAGGCCCACCACCACCACACACACCCTTTATCGAGTAGTGTAGCTTTAGAGGCAGTCCCGAAGATGGTAGTACCGTACCTTCCTCTCACTATGTTCTGCTTCAATACTGGGGAGGCGTGTTGAGTCTGCCGCTGGGATCTTCACTAGGATTGTCTTGACTCTGTAGATCCTGTTGGGAAGAGCTGACATCTGCTGAACAATACCGAGTCAACCTATGAAGAAACATGGAGGAAGTCTGCATTGCTGTTGGTCTTCTGTGATTTCTTCTGTCAGCGTGTTGTAGACCTCCTCACATCGATCTTGTGCGTAAGTGTTTAGATTTACACCTGTGTGTGTCATTTTTGATGCTGATATCAATGATGTGTTTGTAACTTTAAATTCGAGGTGTTCACCGTTAGTATAGAAGAGAGTTGAGAATCATTTTCAAGCCCATTCGTTAGCACGGTGATTAAGTCTTCCACAACCTGTGATGAGGCTCTGTTCTGCCTCGGGCTGTCTCTTCAGGCCTGGGATCCCTGGTCAGGAAGGTAGAGCCAGATCCAGTCCCCTGGGTGTTCACGGCACTCTTGATCCTACCGTCCCCCGGGGAGTGGAGGGTTTTGTGGGCTGTAAGCAGCGAAGAACCGCCACCGCCCCACTCTCCCCAGTTTGTTGCTGCGTCCCCGCTGTCCCCATCCGCGAGAACGCTTGGTGCCGCTGTTCGCAAACCAGTCGGCTAAACGACTTTTCACATCTGATCCCGTGATCGTCTGTTTTCTTTGCACTCCAGACGAAACCTAAAATCTGCAGATTTAGTTTCACATACACAATACTGCTACCACCTTGTATGGGCAGAACTTTCCGTGGACTCTACCCCCCCTTCTGCTCTGGGGAGACTTTGGCCAGGAGGGCCAATGGCCCTGGGAGGCCACCGTCAAGCTGTTCCCTTCTGTGAAGGAATTTCCGACCCGGCGACATGATGCAGGGAGCTCAGCCTCCAGGCGTCCTCTATGGGGAATGTGGATCTGAGAATTTCTGCCTGTTCTTCCAAGGGGATACGCAGGGAAGGGGAATTCATGCGACCCACGGTGGACATGTCCTGTGGTTTGCCTCTGACGACAAAGGGAGAGGCAAGCCCTGGCTGAGCTCCCTTCCTGTGACAGCCAGGGAGAGCCAACGCTACGGAGAGATGCCACAGCCTCGGAACAAATGCATGGCTGGGAGTGTACAGCCGAGTCAAGGGAAGGAGCACAGGCCTGTGAGACCAGAGCCAGCCTTGGGTCCTGCTCCAAATCCCAGAGAGGTGATCTGCAGTGTCCTGGAAAGGGAGGAGCTGGCTCGATCTCGGTGGTTCTTCTTTTATGATCGGAGTTTCGTGGGTGCAGGGGAATGTGCTGGAGTGGACCCCACATCCCCGGCTCTGCCTTGAGCATGAGGAAGAGCCATGGGGCTCTTATCCCCCAGTTCTGTGCCGGGGAAAGAAAGAGGCTTCCAGAAAATTCCCAAGGACTGAACTTGACTGTGAGCTCCCCGTGAGGCTGGGCCTGGAGGGAGCAGAAGCAGATACTGATAAGCCTTCCAGAACCGTGACTTCCCGCACAGGTCACACGCACATCCGTGGACACACACCATTCCTCACAACCACAGGGCAGACGCACGAGGTCAGGTGATTACCCTTCTCATGGGCTCCCCTCCCACAGCATCCGTTACGAGAAGTTGCATGACTGGGAGATACATTTAAGTACTCGTATATATCTTTAGCTGCTCTTCTGCTCTTTACTGTTACGTCTTCTCAAGCCGAGGAATATTTCCCGAGACGACCTTGAAGAAATTAATTGGAAATCTGAAGACTAAGGAGGGACTGCGCTACGATGACGTGTATGTCCACATGCAGATCTGGAAAAAGTCGCAGGCTTAGTACAATCCACTAAAGTAGACTTTTGGTGCTCACGTAACTCAGTCATGCTTTTCTCTGCCTTCACACTGCACGTGTCATGATGGGGACTGGATAGGTCCTGTGATAGGTATTGGAGACTAAGCGGTGACACTGACAGGGAGACGCTTGAGCAGAGACCTGAAGGGAAGGAGGGAGACCAGCACGTGGGTCTCACAGGACAGGGATTCAAGGCGGAGAGAAGAGGAAACGTCAAGCCCTGGGGCAGGAGCATCTTGGCGCACTCGTGGAGCAGGAAGGAGGCCTGCGAGGCTGGGGCAGAGCGCGTGAGGGCCCAGCTGTGCAGTTCGACCGGGGAGGTAAGCGGGGGTCAGATCCCGTAGGGCTCCTGGGGCATGGGTGTGTTTGACTTGCACTCTGATGAGTGGAAAGCTGCTGGGGGCGTGAGCTGAGGACGGACCTGACTGGATCCTCTGGAGCTGGGTGGAGAACCGACTGCACGGCTGAGGGCAGGAGAAGGAGCTTGGTTAGGAGCAGCCACGCTCATGTTGTCAAAAGGTGAAGGCGACTCTGAACAGGTAGGGTAGCGGGAGGCAAGGAATGGCCGGATGAGGGCATTACTCTGATGCTGGGAATGAAGGCTTTGCCGATGGGGTGGAGGTGAAGAGGAGAGAGGGGAGAGGTCAAGAAAGACCACAAAGCTGGGGCCTGAACCCCCGTCGGGGGGGAGTTGCCCACGTGGAAAAGAGGGAGAGCGGGTTCAGGGGAGAATTGGAGTATGGTGTGGGCTCGTTCGATGTCCACATGGGGATGTCACGGAGGCAGCTGGGTGGGTGTGAGTCCGGACTGGATGGCAAGGTGTGGAAAGGATAAATAAACGTGGAAGTCACGACAGCACAGATGTCATTGAAGTCCGGAGACTGGCTAAGGTCAGCAAGGGCTCAAAAGCGGTCCAGGATCTACGTCCTGGGTCAACACTGATGCTGAGAGGTTTGGGAGAAACACAGACGTCAGCGATGGAGACAGAGAAGGAAAGGCTACTGAGGTCAGAGAAACACGCCAGCCGACGACAAGACAATCCTCGAAAGAGTAGAATGGACCGAACCGGCAACGAAGTGATGGAAGCATTTCAAGGAGAAGGGACCGACTGTGTCGAATGCAGCCAAGAGAGTCAAGGGTGAGTGATGGACTTTTCCTACAACGGCACTGTGATAGTTACACAACTCTGCACTTGTACAGAGAAAAATCAGTGAATTGGCGTATTTCGGTGTGTGAATTGATGACACTAAATTGTGCCTCAAGAAAACGGTTTCAAAATAAAAGGGCATTTAGCGTGTATCTACCCAGCATTTCTGCTCCCGGGTATTCTTCCCCCAAGGTAAATGAAACTACGTGCTTATAAGGCAGACGTATACGTGAATTTTCACAGCATCTCTGTTCATAACATACCACGCTTGAACTAACGCAGAAGTCCATTATTATGTGAAGGGCTGGACATTTTGGGATATATTTACATGAGGTCAAAATACTCAGCCTTCAAAGGAGGGCGTACTGCTTATTCAAAGAAAAATATATAGATCTCAAAAAACATTGCTTTGAGCAAAACAGACAGACATCGAACTGTAGGCCGTGATTTACTTCCTTTTCATGAAGTTCTGCCACGACCCAACTGAAGGATGTCAACAGAAATGAAAACAGAGGCTGCGCATGTCGAGGGTGGTTGGGTCTCAATTGAAACGTTGCAGAGGGCTGTTTTCTGTAGTCATGGGAATGATTCATATAGGGGAGGGGGTTTGGACACTCTAGGGGTTCGTGAAGTGTCGAAGATTTGTCAAGTCATGCAGCTAATGTTGACACGTTTCACTCTATTTTCATTTGATTTGACTAAAAAGCGAAAAGAAAGAGGGAAATCAGAAGGAACACTGAACCGTCATGGAGCTACGCATAGTTTATTTACAGATCTCCCCCCAGCCCCACCATGTAAGTGACCTTTCCAGACTGTCAGTTGCCGGTCGGGTTCCAGGCGGAATGTCGGGAGCCGACATTTGTTGTGGCTGGTGTTGCCACGGTGAGTGGGCAGAGCCCTGTGGTGGGTCAGTGCCATGGAGGGGCTGCCGTCCTCTGTGGAGCTGGGCTTTGGGCCGATCCTCGGCAAACTGGGCGAGGTGGTGGTGGCGCTGCTGCCCGATGGCCTGAGTCCACGCCTCACTTGCCACAGCCTCCAGTGGGAGACAGTGATGCGCCCACCTGTCGTCGGTTTACTGGTGGGTCTCTTATTTCTCTTCAGACTTGTTCAGTCTGTTAGAAGTCGACGTTACGTGAGACGTGAAAAGCGGCTGGCAGAAGCAGTGGCTGCAGCGATTGAGGAGAAATGCCAGCTCATTGACAAGCTCAGCGCTGCTCAAGAGGAGTATATGGGGATCGACTCGTCTTCAGAGAACGCCAGGCTAGAGAGAGAGTCGCTAAATATACCCGGCCTCACAGACGCTTCCCGAAAGGTGACGAGGACCAACTCAGTGCTGATGGAGGAATTAACTGGCCTGGTTCGAGAACTGAAGGCAGAGAGAGCCAAACGGTCGAAAGAAGAAGGAGAGATGGCCGAGATGCTAAAAGCGCTCGCGTCCATAGGAGCGGTCGTGAGATCCAGCACGTCACGAGGAGCTTTGCCAAAGCTGCCCGGAGGCCGAGAGCCAAGCCCTGCTGGTCCCTTCCCCGGCGGTGGGCCTGGGTCTTAAAGCGGGGCTGTTCTCTCCCCCTCCACGCAGGCCTCCCAAGCCGCCTGGCTGCCTCCAGCCAGCTGGACCTCCATCGGAGCGTTCCTGAGGCCAGTGGATGCAGGGGAGCCCCTTCGCTGGGCTGGAGATCCTCTACCTTCGCCTGCTGGACACCGCAGACGGCTCCTTCGCGGTCAGTTCCTCCAAATCGACAGACTTTTGGAATTCCTAGAGCACACCAAGAAAAGTGGGACTTTGTTTCACTTCACGGACTGTTTGGATTATCCCTCGTTAGTAGTGAAGAAGAGCCTGATCTTTTCCTTAAATTGAACCTTCATCAAACTACCTTTCTCTAGACGATATTGTGTAAATATTATGTATATATTAAACTTCAGTGAATTATTAACGGTGTCTGTCTCAGTGTTGCATTGAAAGTTGTAAATGTGCGCCATGTAGCAGTCAAGACTTTTAGCAATCGACAGCAGTCTTGTTTCAGAGTAGTATTCCCAACAGTCGCGACTCACAAGTCGAAGGAGCTTTCTTGGACTAAGTATGTAGTGGTTAGAAAAAGAAAAAGCTGATCGATCTCTTTGGGGATCAAGTTAGATTGCCTGGTTAGAGAGAGGTTTGCCTTCTTTTGTGACTTGATTCTAATGTGGCAACGGCTAAACAATTTTCAAGAAACAAATGATAAACTACGTGGAGGTTTGTCCTTGCACTACACGAAGGCCGAGGGAGAGTTTACTGATGAAGAGGAAATCACCTTTGACATCTGGGGGGAACCTCCTCGTTGCTGCCCTCGGCCCCCTCTACTCACCAGCTAACGCTCCACACTGGAAAGCTGAGGGAAGTCTCAGGGGTTTCTCTCCCATGTGACGAAGTGAGGGTCTCGATCATTCCTAGTTTCACTCACAGATAATGTCCCCCAGTTAGGCAACGAGCACCAGCTGCGGATGACTCTAGTGGCAGGAAAGCAGCAAGTGGCAGTTGGAGCAAATAGGAGGGGTCACATGAGACAAATGGCAGAGACAGCATCAGCAGCACAGAAAGGATTTCTCCTCTTAAGTCGAGAGAAAGCAACAAACCAAAAACCTGTGCTTGCCTTGGCAACAGAGCAATGAAGACTAGAATGCGAGAGCCTGCCCTTGTGTTGCTGACATTTTAGGAAGGACAGGCAGGTGCTAAAGAATCAAATTGAGTAGAAGACATGGCATATTAGGTGATAACGAATGTTCTGGAGAAGAATAAACAAGGCAGGGTAAGGGGTGATGGGTGTGGGAATGGGGGGCACACTTGCCTAGACACACACTCTCGGTGGGAGTGGTCACCTGAGCACTGAGGAGCCCTGGAGGAGAGCTCTGTAGGCAGGGGGGGCAGAACGGGCCATGGCTCTGAAGGCGGCATGAGCACGGTGAGTGTGAGAAGCGACCAGGAGCCAGAGTGGCCCGAGTGCAGTGAGTGAAGCCAGAGAGAAGGGGGTCAAGGCCATCAGGGGTCAGAAGGTGGAGGGAGTCGAATCCACCGTAAAGAGTTTGGTTTCCCTTTCAGAGGACAGAAGCTGCCATGGGGAAGAGGAGAACAGAGGGAAACCTGTGGGAGAGCATGGCAGGGACTCGAGGCTGAGGATGGTGAAGGCTGCCCCCGGGCAGCGGTGGAGGTGGAGACGGAGAGATGGGGTGGGATCCGGGACCTGTCCTGCAGGCAGAGACCGTGAGACGTGCTGATGCCTGTGGGTGTGAGAAAAGAGAGGCGTCGGCATGGGGACGGGAGCCCCAAGTGAGGGGTGGTGTCCTTCAGCGAGATGGGGGGAATGGCAGAGGAGTGCCTTTGGACGGGAAATCAGAGTGGGCCTCTGTGAGAGTTAGGTTTCAGGGCCCCTCAGCCAGCAGAGTAGAAATACCGAATGTTCGGAGGAGACAGGTGTCTGCGCTCAGAGGAGCGTTCACGGCTGCAGATAGAAGTACGCAGGGGCATCGGGGAGGGAAGTTCCCGTAGCAGAGACGATGTCCAAGGGCCGAGAAGATGCCACAGGGTAGACTCCATGGGCCTGTTTGCGGCGAGAGCCCATCTTACAGATGCAGAAGCTGAGGCCCAGAGAAGTGAAGTGAATATTTACCTCTTCCTTTCTCTGGAGTGGAAGGGTCAGTAATCAGCCCAGGCCTGCCTCTGGTGTCCTGGGCTTGGAGGCCTCACAGATGAAAACAGTAGAGAACAGAAGCCAGGTGTCCCATGGGAGCCAGGTGACCAGGGGAGCACAGGAAGCCTCAAGCAGCTGTCTTGAAGGTCCACTGAGCCTGAATCCATTTGTGGGGTTGGGGGTGGTGGGGGCGGGTCGAGGGGGCTGGGAGGCCCTAAAAGATGGTGTGTGTAGCTGGCGTGGGTTTTATGGTGGCATTTCTAGGGGACAGAGATGAAGCTGGCCTCTCTTCTTTCCTCTTGATACTTCTCCTGTCCCCATTTCTTTCTTTGTTTTTGGCAGGGAGGGCCCGGGGGTGATGCCAGTTCTCAGGTTTTAGGGCAGCTCCTCGCTCTGGAAGCGGGGTTGCCTTTTAGAGCCAGGAGGAAGGGCCGAGAGGCCCAGACGTCGCTCCGGGCTCGAGGGCCTCACACGTTGCCATTTGTGGATGCGTCGTGAGGCTCCTCCTCAGAACCAGGGCTGCTCAAGGAAGAGCTCACTTCCTAACACGCGGAAGAATACTTGCCACAGTGGCTTGAAATGGGCCTCTCGAGGTGACATTTCGGTGACTTTTTCCCCTTCCTGAAGACGCATAGAATTTTTACATTCCAAACGGGTATAGAACTGTACCTGGTGAAGAAAACAGATCTTTGAAGGCGCTAACCTCGAAAGCTCCCTAGGTGTCAGTGACCGAGGGAGGAGGGGGTTCTTCTCACCTCCGTCTTGCCTTTGAGAGAGGAGCGGCGTGTTTCCACTTTTGTGAACTTCCGGGAACCCCGCTGCCACCCCGATCCCTGGTTTGGCTGGGAAGGTGGGAGGTGGCGAGGCAAACATCCCGTCACCAGCGAATCCCGTCGAAGGCCGCGCTTGGAAAATGAGTCTGCAAAGAAACAGTTCACGCCACGCGTGGAGCCCTTGACCATGGTGTCGCGAACGTGCTCAGAGCCCAGAGGTGGGCAGGGGTGGACGGGGACGAGCGACTCCTTCTCCACTTGGGCCCTCCTGACCACCTGCAGCTCTAGGGGAACCCCCCCAAAGGGCCCCCGCTCAGTGCGGCTCCTGTGCCATGCCACGGTGCACCCCACTTCCGTGGGCACCTCTTATTAAATGTGTGCCCAGATGGTCCCTGAGGATGGGGCCCCGCCTGTTGTCCCCACCTAGAAGTCCAGCCCCGGGAGGCAGGCTGCGGTCCTGCGCTGGACTGAATGTCCACTGTCTGGAACGGGGACTGCGGCTTTGGCGGCTCACAGGTCAGATTTACAGGAGGAAGGGAAGGGCCTGGCTGCCCGCAGTGCCAGCTCCTGGTGCTCTGTCACCCCACACTCACACAGCAGTGCCCTCCCCTCCTCCGTGCCGTGCTTCCTGCTGTCGCCTCCCTCAGGCTGCAGGGGCCTCTCTTCCCACCTGCCTCCAACCTTCAAGTCCTCCCTGTCCTTCAAGGCCTCGTCCAGATGCCACTCCCTCTGGACAAGCCGCCCCCTGCCGCCCCCCCCCGCCCCCCCGCCACCGCCACCGCCACCCCGCCCTCCCCGCCTCCTAATTACCCCATCACGTGCCCCCTCCTCACTGACTGTTTCCAGGAGGCCCACCACCACCACACACACCCTTTATCGAGTAGTGTAGCTTTAGAGGCAGTCCCGAAGATGGTAGTACCGTACCTTCCTCTCACTATGTTCTGCTTCAATACTGGGGAGGCGTGTTGAGTCTGCCGCTGGGATCTTCACTAGGATTGTCTTGACTCTGTAGATCCTGTTGGGAAGAGCTGACATCTGCTGAACAATATCGAGTCAACCTATGAAGAAACATGGAGGAAGTCTGCATTGCTGTTGGTCTTCTGTGATTTCTTCTGTCAGCGTGTTGTAGACCTCCTCACATCGATCTTGTGCGTAAGTGTTTAGATTTACACCTGTGTGTGTCATTTTTGATGCTGATATCAATGATGTGTTTGTAACTTTAAATTCGAGGTGTTCACCGTTAGTATAGAAGAGAGTTGAGAATCATTTTCAAGCCCATTCATTAGCACGGTGATTAAGTCTTCCACAACCTGTGATGAGGCTCTGTTCTGCCTCGGGCTGTCTCTTCAGGCCTGGGATCCCTGGTCAGGAAGGTAGAGCCAGATCCAGTCCCCTGGGTGTTCACGGCACTCTTGATCCTACCGTCCCCCGGGGAGTGGAGGGTTTTGTGGGCTGTAAGCAGCGAAGAACCGCCACCGCCCCACTCTCCCCAGTTTGTTGCTGCGTCCCCGCTGTCCCCATCCGCGAGAACGCTTGGTGCCGCTGTTCGCAAACCAGTCGGCTAAACGACTTTTCACATCTGATCCCGTGATCGTCTGTTTTCTTTGCACTCCAGACGAAACCTAAAATCTGCAGATTTAGTTTCACATACACAATACTGCTACCACCTTGTATGGGCAGAACTTTCCGTGGACTCTACCCCCCCCTTCTGCTCTGGGGAGACTTTGGCCAGGAGGGCCAATGGCCCTGGGAGGCCACCGTCAAGCTGTTCCCTTCTGTGAAGGAATTTCCGACCCGGCGACATGATGCAGGGAGCTCAGCCTCCAGGCGTCCTCTATGGGGAATGTGGATCTGAGAATTTCTGCCTGTTCTTCCAAGGGGATACGCAGGGAAGGGGAATTCATGCGACCCACGGTGGACATGTCCTGTGGTTTGCCTCCGACGACAAAGGGAGAGGCAAGCCCTGGCTGAGCTCCCTTCCTGTGACAGCCAGGGAGAGCCAACGCTACGGAGAGATGCCACAGCCTCGGAACAAATGCATGGCTGGGAGTGTACAGCCGAGTCAAGGGAAGGAGCACAGGCCTGTGAGACCAGAGCCAGCCTTGGGTCCTGCTCCAAATCCCAGAGAGGTGATCTGCAGTGTCCTGGAAAGGGAGGAGCTGGCTCGATCTCGGTGGTTCTTCTTTTATGATCGGAGTTTCGTGGGTGCAGGGGAATGTGCTGGAGTGGACCCCACATCCCCGGCTCTGCCTTGAGCATGAGGAAGAGCCATGGGGCTCTTATCCCCCAGTTCTGTGCCGGGGAAAGAAAGAGGCTTCCAGAAAATTCCCAAGGACTGAACTTGACTGTGAGCTCCCCGTGAGGCTGGGCCTGGAGGGAGCAGAAGCAGATACTGATAAGCCTTCCTTCCCGCACAGGTCACACGCACATCCGTGGACACACACCATTCCTCACAACCACAGGGCAGACGCACGAGGTCAGGCGATTACCCTTCTCATGGGCTCCCCTCCCACAGCATCCGTTACGAGAAGTTGCATGACTGGGAGATACATTTAAGTACTCGTATATATCTTTAGCTGCTCTTCTGCTCTTTACTGTTACGTCTTCTCAAGCCGAGGAATATTTCCCGAGACGACCTTGAAGAAATTAATTGGAAATCTGAAGACTAAGGAGGGACTGCGCTACGATGACGTGTATGTCCACATGCAGATCTGGAAAAAGTCGCAGGCTTAGTACAATCCACTAAAGTAGACTTTTGGTGCTCACGTAACTCAGTCATGCTTTTCTCTGCCTTCACACTGCACGTGTCATGATGGGGACTGGATAGGTCCTGTGATAGGTATTGGAGACTAAGCGGTGACACTGACAGGGAGACGCTTGAGCAGAGACCTGAAGGGAAGGAGGGAGACCAGCACGTGGGTCTCACAGGACAGGGATTCAAGGCGGAGAGAAGAGGAAACGTCAAGCCCTGGGGCAGGAGCATCTTGGCGCACTCGTGGAGCAGGAAGGAGGCCTGCGAGGCTGGGGCAGAGCGCGTGAGGGCCCAGCTGTGCAGTTCGACCGGGGAGGTAAGCGGGGGTCAGATCCCGTAGGGCTCCTGGGGCATGGGTGTGTTTGACTTGCACTCTGATGAGTGGAAAGCTGCTGGGGGCGTGAGCTGAGGACGGACCTGACTGGATCCTCTGGAGCTGGGTGGAGAACCGACTGCACGGCTGAGGGCAGGAGAAGGAGCTTGGTTAGGAGCAGCCACGCTCATGTTGTCAAAAGGTGAAGGCGACTCTGAACAGGTAGGGTAGCGGGAGGCAAGGAATGGCCGGATGAGGGCATTACTCTGATGCTGGGAATGAAGGCTTTGCCGATGGGGTGGAGGTGAAGAGGAGAGAGGGGAGAGGTCAAGAAAGACCACAAAGCTGGGGCCTGAACCCCCGTCGGGGGGGAGTTGCCCACGTGGAAAAGAGGGAGAGCGGGTTCAGGGGAGAATTGGAGTATGGTGTGGGCTCGTTCGATGTCCACATGGGGATGTCACGGAGGCAGCTGGGTGGGTGTGAGTCCGGACTGGATGGCAAGGTGTGGAAAGGATAAATAAACGTGGAAGTCACGACAGCACAGATGTCATTGAAGTCCGGAGACTGGCTAAGGTCAGCAAGGGCTCAAAAGCGGTCCAGGATCTACGTCCTGGGTCAACACTGATGCTGAGAGGTTTGGGAGAAACACAGACGTCAGCGATGGAGACAGAGAAGGAAAGGCTACTGAGGTCAGAGAAACACGCCAGCCGACGACAAGACAATCCTCGAAAGAGTAGAATGGACCGAACCGGCAACGAAGTGATGGAAGCATTTCAAGGAGAAGGGACCGACTGTGTCGAATGCAGCCAAGAGAGTCAAGGGTGAGTGATGGACTTTTCCTACAACGGCACTGTGATAGTTACACAACTCTGCACTTGTACAGAGAAAAATCAGTGAATTGGCGTATTTCGGTGTGTGAATTGATGACACTAAATTGTGCCTCAAGAAAACGGTTTCAAAATAAAAGGGCATTTAGCGTGTATCTACCCAGCATTTCTGCTCCCGGGTATTCTTCCCCCAAGGTAAATGAAACTACGTGCTTATAAGGCAGACGTATACGTGAATTTTCACAGCATCTCTGTTCATAACATACCACGCTTGAACTAACGCAGAAGTCCATTATTATGTGAAGGGCTGGACATTTTGGGATATATTTACATGAGGTCAAAATACTCAGCCTTCAAAGGAGGGCGTACTGCTTATTCAAAGAAAAATATATAGATCTCAAAAAACATTGCTTTGAGCAAAACAGACAGACATCGAACTGTAGGCCGTGATTTACTTCCTTTTCATGAAGTTCTGCCACGACCCAACTGAAGGATGTCAACAGAAATGAAAACAGAGGCTGCGCATGTCGAGGGTGGTTGGGTCTCAATTGAAACGTTGCAGAGGGCTGTTTTCTGTAGTCATGGGAATGATTCATATAGGGGAGGGGGTTTGGACACTCTAGGGGTTCGTGAAGTGTCGAAGATTTGTCAAGTCATGCAGCTAATGTTGACACGTTTCACTCTATTTTCATTTGATTTGACTAAAAAGCGAAAAGAAAGAGGGAAATCAGAAGGAACACTGAACCGTCATGGAGCTACGCATAGTTTATTTACAGATCTCCCCCCAGCCCCACCATGTAAGTGACCTTTCCAGACTGTCAGTTGCCGGTCGGGTTCCAGGCGGAATGTCGGGAGCCGACATTTGTTGTGGCTGGTGTTGCCACGGTGAGTGGGCAGAGCCCTGTGGTGGGTCAGTGCCATGGAGGGGCTGCCGTCCTCTGTGGAGCTGGGCTTTGGGCCGATCCTCGGCAAACTGGGCGAGGTGGTGGTGGCGCTGCTGCCCGATGGCCTGAGTCCACGCCTCACTTGCCACAGCCTCCAGTGGGAGACAGTGATGCGCCCACCTGTCGTCGGTTTACTGGTGGGTCTCTTATTTCTCTTCAGACTTGTTCAGTCTGTTAGAAGTCGACGTTACGTGAGACGTGAAAAGCGGCTGGCAGAAGCAGTGGCTGCAGCGATTGAGGAGAAATGCCAGCTCATTGACAAGCTCAGCGCTGCTCAAGAGGAGTATATGGGGATCGACTCGTCTTCAGAGAACGCCAGGCTAGAGAGAGAGTCGCTAAATATACCCGGCCTCACAGACGCTTCCCGAAAGGTGACGAGGACCAACTCAGTGCTGATGGAGGAATTAACTGGCCTGGTTCGAGAACTGAAGGCAGAGAGAGCCAAACGGTCGAAAGAAGAAGGAGAGATGGCCGAGATGCTAAAAGCGCTCGCGTCCATAGGAGCGGTCGTGAGATCCAGCACGTCACGAGGAGCTTTGCCAAAGCTGCCCGGAGGCCGAGAGCCAAGCCCTGCTGGTCCCTTCCCCGGCGGTGGGCCTGGGTCTTAAAGCGGGGCTGTTCTCTCCCCCTCCACGCAGGCCTCCCAAGCCGCCTGGCTGCCTCCAGCCAGCTGGACCTCCATCGGAGCGTTCCTGAGGCCAGTGGATGCAGGGGAGCCCCTTCGCTGGGCTGGAGATCCTCTACCTTCGCCTGCTGGACACCGCAGACGGCTCCTTCGCGGTCAGTTCCTCCAAATCGACAGACTTTTGGAATTCCTAGAGCACACCAAGAAAAGTGGGACTTTGTTTCACTTCACGGACTGTTTGGATTATCCCTCGTTAGTAGTGAAGAAGAGCCTGATCTTTTCCTTAAATTGAACCTTCATCAAACTACCTTTCTCTAGACGATATTGTGTAAATATTATGTATATATTAAACTTCAGTGAATTATTAACGGTGTCTGTCTCAGTGTTGCATTGAAAGCTGTAAATGTGCGCCATGTAGCAGTCAAGACTTTTAGCAATCGACAGCAGTCTTGTTTCAGAGTAGTATTCCCAACAGTCGCGACTCACAAGTCGAAGGAGCTTTCTTGGACTAAGTATGTAGTGGTTAGAAAAAGAAAAAGCTGATCGATCTCTTTGGGGATCAAGTTAGATTGCCTGGTTAGAGAGAGGTTTGCCTTCTTTTGTGACTTGATTCTAATGTGGCAACGGCTAAACAATTTTCAAGAAACAAATGATAAACTACGTGGAGGTTTGTCCTTGCACTACACGAAGGCCGAGGGAGAGTTTACTGATGAAGAGGAAATCACCTTTGACATCTGGGGGGAACCTCCTCGTTGCTGCCCTCGGCCCCCTCTACTCACCAGCTAACGCTCCACACTGGAAAGCTGAGGGAAGTCTCAGGGGTTTCTCTCCCATGTGACGAAGTGAGGGTCTCGATCATTCCTAGTTTCACTCACAGATAATGTCCCCCAGTTAGGCAACGAGCACCAGCTGCGGATGACTCTAGTGGCAGGAAAGCAGCAAGTGGCAGTTGGAGCAAATAGGAGGGGTCACATGAGACAAATGGCAGAGACAGCATCAGCAGCACAGAAAGGATTTCTCCTCTTAAGTCGAGAGAAAGCAACAAACCAAAAACCTGTGCTTGCCTTGGCAACAGAGCAATGAAGACTAGAATGCGAGAGCCTGCCCTTGTGTTGCTGACATTTTAGGAAGGACAGGCAGGTGCTAAAGAATCAAATTGAGTAGAAGACATGGCATATTAGGTGATAACGAATGTTCTGGAGAAGAATAAACAAGGCAGGGTAAGGGGTGATGGGTGTGGGAATGGGGGGCACACTTGCCTAGACACACACTCTCGGTGGGAGTGGTCACCTGAGCACTGAGGAGCCCTGGAGGAGAGCTCTGTAGGCAGGGGGGGCAGAACGGGCCATGGCTCTGAAGGCGGCATGAGCACGGTGAGTGTGAGAAGCGACCAGGAGCCAGAGTGGCCCGAGTGCAGTGAGTGAAGCCAGAGAGAAGGGGGTCAAGGCCATCAGGGGTCAGAAGGTGGAGGGAGTCGAATCCACCGTAAAGAGTTTGGTTTCCCTTTCAGAGGACAGAAGCTGCCATGGGGAAGAGGAGAACAGAGGGAAACCTGTGGGAGAGCATGGCAGGGACTCGAGGCTGAGGATGGTGAAGGCTGCCCCCGGGCAGCGGTGGAGGTGGAGACGGAGAGATGGGGTGGGATCCGGGACCTGTCCTGCAGGCAGAGACCGTGAGACGTGCTGATGCCTGTGGGTGTGAGAAAAGAGAGGCGTCGGCATGGGGACGGGAGCCCCAGGTGAGGGGTGGTGTCCTTCAGCGAGATGGGGGGAATGGCAGAGGAGTGCCTTTGGACGGGAAATCAGAGTGGGCCTCTGTGAGAGTTAGGTTTCAGGGCCCCTCAGCCAGCAGAGTAGAAATACCGAATGTTCGGAGGAGACAGGTGTCTGCGCTCAGAGGAGCGTTCACGGCTGCAGATAGAAGTACGCAGGGGCATCGGGGAGGGAAGTTCCCGTAGCAGAGACGATGTCCAAGGGCCGAGAAGATGCCACAGGGTAGACTCCATGGGCCTGTTTGCGGCGAGAGCCCATCTTACAGATGCAGAAGCTGAGGCCCAGAGAAGTGAAGTGAATATTTACCTCTTCCTTTCTCTGGAGTGGAAGGGTCAGTAATCAGCCCAGGCCTGCCTCTGGTGTCCTGGGCTTGGAGGCCTCACAGATGAAAACAGTAGAGAACAGAAGCCAGGTGTCCCATGGGAGCCAGGTGACCAGGGGAGCACAGGAAGCCTCAAGCAGCTGTCTTGAAGGTCCACTGAGCCTGAATCCATTTGTGGGGTTGGGGGTGGTGGGGGCGGGTCGAGGGGGCTGGGAGGCCCTAAAAGATGGTGTGTGTAGCTGGCGTGGGTTTTATGGTGGCATTTCTAGGGGACAGAGATGAAGCTGGCCTCTCTTCTTTCCTCTTGATACTTCTCCTGTCCCCATTTCTTTCTTTGTTTTTGGCAGGGAGGGCCCGGGGGTGATGCCAGTTCTCAGGTTTTAGGGCAGCTCCTCGCTCTGGAAGCGGGGTTGCCTTTTAGAGCCAGGAGGAAGGGCCGAGAGGCCCAGACGTCGCTCCGGGCTCGAGGGCCTCACACGTTGCCATTTGTGGATGCGTCGTGAGGCTCCTCCTCAGAACCAGGGCTGCTCAAGGAAGAGCTCACTTCCTAACACGCGGAAGAATACTTGCCACAGTGGCTTGAAATGGGCCTCTCGAGGTGACATTTCGGTGACTTTTTCCCCTTCCTGAAGACGCATAGAATTTTTACATTCCAAACGGGTATAGAACTGTACCTGGTGAAGAAAACAGATCTTTGAAGGCGCTAACCTCGAAAGCTCCCTAGGTGTCAGTGACCGAGGGAGGAGGGGGTTCTTCTCACCTCCGTCTTGCCTTTGAGAGAGGAGCGGCGTGTTTCCACTTTTGTGAACTTCCGGGAACCCCGCTGCCACCCCGATCCCTGGTTTGGCTGGGAAGGTGGGAGGTGGCGAGGCAAACATCCCGTCACCAGCGAATCCCGTCGAAGGCCGCGCTTGGAAAATGAGTCTGCAAAGAAACAGTTCACGCCACGCGTGGAGCCCTTGACCATGGTGTCGCGAACGTGCTCAGAGCCCAGAGGTGGGCAGGGGTGGACGGGGACGAGCGACTCCTTCTCCACTTGGGCCCTCCTGACCACCTGCAGCTCTAGGGGAACCCCCCCAAAGGGCCCCCGCTCAGTGCGGCTCCTGTGCCATGCCACGGTGCACCCCACTTCCGTGGGCACCTCTTATTAAATGTGTGCCCAGATGGTCCCTGAGGATGGGGCCCCGCCTGTTGTCCCCACCTAGAAGTCCAGCCCCGGGAGGCAGGCTGCGGTCCTGCGCTGGACTGAATGTCCACTGTCTGGAACGGGGACTGCGGCTTTGGCGGCTCACAGGTCAGATTTACAGGAGGAAGGGAAGGGCCTGGCTGCCCGCAGTGCCAGCTCCTGGTGCTCTGTCACCCCACACTCACACAGCAGTGCCCTCCCCTCCTCCGTGCCGTGCTTCCTGCTGTCGCCTCCCTCAGGCTGCAGGGGCCTCTCTTCCCACCTGCCTCCAACCTTCAAGTCCTCCCTGTCCTTCAAGGCCTCGTCCAGATGCCACTCCCTCTGGACAAGCCGCCCCCTGCCGCCCCCCCCCGCCCCCCCGCCACCGCCACCCCGCCCTCCCCGCCTCCTAATTACCCCATCACGTGCCCCCTCCTCACTGACTGTTTCCAGGAGGCCCACCACCACCACACACACCCTTTATCGAGTAGTGTAGCTTTAGAGGCAGTCCCGAAGATGGTAGTACCGTACCTTCCTCTCACTATGTTCTGCTTCAATACTGGGGAGGCGTGTTGAGTCTGCCGCTGGGATCTTCACTAGGATTGTCTTGACTCTGTAGATCCTGTTGGGAAGAGCTGACATCTGCTGAACAATATCGAGTCAACCTATGAAGAAACATGGAGGAAGTCTGCATTGCTGTTGGTCTTCTGTGATTTCTTCTGTCAGCGTGTTGTAGACCTCCTCACATCGATCTTGTGCGTAAGTGTTTAGATTTACACCTGTGTGTGTCATTTTTGATGCTGATATCAATGATGTGTTTGTAACTTTAAATTCGAGGTGTTCACCGTTAGTATAGAAGAGAGTTGAGAATCATTTTCAAGCCCATTCATTAGCACGGTGATTAAGTCTTCCACAACCTGTGATGAGGCTCTGTTCTGCCTCGGGCTGTCTCTTCAGGCCTGGGATCCCTGGTCAGGAAGGTAGAGCCAGATCCAGTCCCCTGGGTGTTCACGGCACTCTTGAT
Source organism: Diceros bicornis minor (assembly GCF_020826845.1). NCBI lineage: Eukaryota > Metazoa > Chordata > Mammalia > Perissodactyla > Rhinocerotidae > Diceros > Diceros bicornis. The sequence goes on from NC_080752.1 coordinate 55,741,964, forward strand.
CCTACCGTCCCCCGGGGAGTGGAGGGTTTTGTGGGCTGTAAGCAGCGAAGAACCGCCACCGCCCCACTCTCCCCAGTTTGTTGCTGCGTCCCCGCTGTCCCCATCCGCGAGAACGCTTGGTGCCGCTGTTCGCAAACCAGTCGGCTAAACGACTTTTCACATCTGATCCCGTGATCGTCTGTTTTCTTTGCACTCCAGACGAAACCTAAAATCTGCAGATTTAGTTTCACATACACAATACTGCTACCACCTTGTATGGGCAGAACTTTCCGTGGACTCTACCCCCCCCTTCTGCTCTGGGGAGACTTTGGCCAGGAGGGCCAATGGCCCTGGGAGGCCACCGTCAAGCTGTTCCCTTCTGTGAAGGAATTTCCGACCCGGCGACATGATGCAGGGAGCTCAGCCTCCAGGCGTCCTCTATGGGGAATGTGGATCTGAGAATTTCTGCCTGTTCTTCCAAGGGGATACGCAGGGAAGGGGAATTCATGCGACCCACGGTGGACATGTCCTGTGGTTTGCCTCCGACGACAAAGGGAGAGGCAAGCCCTGGCTGAGCTCCCTTCCTGTGACAGCCAGGGAGAGCCAACGCTACGGAGAGATGCCACAGCCTCGGAACAAATGCATGGCTGGGAGTGTACAGCCGAGTCAAGGGAAGGAGCACAGGCCTGTGAGACCAGAGCCAGCCTTGGGTCCTGCTCCAAATCCCAGAGAGGTGATCTGCAGTGTCCTGGAAAGGGAGGAGCTGGCTCGATCTCGGTGGTTCTTCTTTTATGATCGGAGTTTCGTGGGTGCAGGGGAATGTGCTGGAGTGGACCCCACATCCCCGGCTCTGCCTTGAGCATGAGGAAGAGCCATGGGGCTCTTATCCCCCAGTTCTGTGCCGGGGAAAGAAAGAGGCTTCCAGAAAATTCCCAAGGACTGAACTTGACTGTGAGCTCCCCGTGAGGCTGGGCCTGGAGGGAGCAGAAGCAGATACTGATAAGCCTTCCTTCCCGCACAGGTCACACGCACATCCGTGGACACACACCATTCCTCACAACCACAGGGCAGACGCACGAGGTCAGGCGATTACCCTTCTCATGGGCTCCCCTCCCACAGCATCCGTTACGAGAAGTTGCATGACTGGGAGATACATTTAAGTACTCGTATATATCTTTAGCTGCTCTTCTGCTCTTTACTGTTACGTCTTCTCAAGCCGAGGAATATTTCCCGAGACGACCTTGAAGAAATTAATTGGAAATCTGAAGACTAAGGAGGGACTGCGCTACGATGACGTGTATGTCCACATGCAGATCTGGAAAAAGTCGCAGGCTTAGTACAATCCACTAAAGTAGACTTTTGGTGCTCACGTAACTCAGTCATGCTTTTCTCTGCCTTCACACTGCACGTGTCATGATGGGGACTGGATAGGTCCTGTGATAGGTATTGGAGACTAAGCGGTGACACTGACAGGGAGACGCTTGAGCAGAGACCTGAAGGGAAGGAGGGAGACCAGCACGTGGGTCTCACAGGACAGGGATTCAAGGCGGAGAGAAGAGGAAACGTCAAGCCCTGGGGCAGGAGCATCTTGGCGCACTCGTGGAGCAGGAAGGAGGCCTGCGAGGCTGGGGCAGAGCGCGTGAGGGCCCAGCTGTGCAGTTCGACCGGGGAGGTAAGCGGGGGTCAGATCCCGTAGGGCTCCTGGGGCATGGGTGTGTTTGACTTGCACTCTGATGAGTGGAAAGCTGCTGGGGGCGTGAGCTGAGGACGGACCTGACTGGATCCTCTGGAGCTGGGTGGAGAACCGACTGCACGGCTGAGGGCAGGAGAAGGAGCTTGGTTAGGAGCAGCCACGCTCATGTTGTCAAAAGGTGAAGGCGACTCTGAACAGGTAGGGTAGCGGGAGGCAAGGAATGGCCGGATGAGGGCATTACTCTGATGCTGGGAATGAAGGCTTTGCCGATGGGGTGGAGGTGAAGAGGAGAGAGGGGAGAGGTCAAGAAAGACCACAAAGCTGGGGCCTGAACCCCCGTCGGGGGGGAGTTGCCCACGTGGAAAAGAGGGAGAGCGGGTTCAGGGGAGAATTGGAGTATGGTGTGGGCTCGTTCGATGTCCACATGGGGATGTCACGGAGGCAGCTGGGTGGGTGTGAGTCCGGACTGGATGGCAAGGTGTGGAAAGGATAAATAAACGTGGAAGTCACGACAGCACAGATGTCATTGAAGTCCGGAGACTGGCTAAGGTCAGCAAGGGCTCAAAAGCGGTCCAGGATCTACGTCCTGGGTCAACACTGATGCTGAGAGGTTTGGGAGAAACACAGACGTCAGCGATGGAGACAGAGAAGGAAAGGCTACTGAGGTCAGAGAAACACGCCAGCCGACGACAAGACAATCCTCGAAAGAGTAGAATGGACCGAACCGGCAACGAAGTGATGGAAGCATTTCAAGGAGAAGGGACCGACTGTGTCGAATGCAGCCAAGAGAGTCAAGGGTGAGTGATGGACTTTTCCTACAACGGCACTGTGATAGTTACACAACTCTGCACTTGTACAGAGAAAAATCAGTGAATTGGCGTATTTCGGTGTGTGAATTGATGACACTAAATTGTGCCTCAAGAAAACGGTTTCAAAATAAAAGGGCATTTAGCGTGTATCTACCCAGCATTTCTGCTCCCGGGTATTCTTCCCCCAAGGTAAATGAAACTACGTGCTTATAAGGCAGACGTATACGTGAATTTTCACAGCATCTCTGTTCATAACATACCACGCTTGAACTAACGCAGAAGTCCATTATTATGTGAAGGGCTGGACATTTTGGGATATATTTACATGAGGTCAAAATACTCAGCCTTCAAAGGAGGGCGTACTGCTTATTCAAAGAAAAATATATAGATCTCAAAAAACATTGCTTTGAGCAAAACAGACAGACATCGAACTGTAGGCCGTGATTTACTTCCTTTTCATGAAGTTCTGCCACGACCCAACTGAAGGATGTCAACAGAAATGAAAACAGAGGCTGCGCATGTCGAGGGTGGTTGGGTCTCAATTGAAACGTTGCAGAGGGCTGTTTTCTGTAGTCATGGGAATGATTCATATAGGGGAGGGGGTTTGGACACTCTAGGGGTTCGTGAAGTGTCAAAGATTTGTCAAGTCATGCAGCTAATGTTGACACGTTTCACTCTATTTTCATTTGATTTGACTAAAAAGCGAAAAGAAAGAGGGAAATCAGAAGGAACACTGAACCGTCATGGAGCTACGCATAGTTTATTTACAGATCTCCCCCCAGCCCCACCATGTAAGTGACCTTTCCAGACTGTCAGTTGCCGGTCGGGTTCCAGGCGGAATGTCGGGAGCCGACATTTGTTGTGGCTGGTGTTGCCACGGTGAGTGGGCAGAGCCCTGTGGTGGGTCAGTGCCATGGAGGGGCTGCCGTCCTCTGTGGAGCTGGGCTTTGGGCCGATCCTCGGCAAACTGGGCGAGGTGGTGGTGGCGCTGCTGCCCGATGGCCTGAGTCCACGCCTCACTTGCCACAGCCTCCAGTGGGAGACAGTGATGCGCCCACCTGTCGTCGGTTTACTGGTGGGTCTCTTATTTCTCTTCAGACTTGTTCAGTCTGTTAGAAGTCGACGTTACGTGAGACGTGAAAAGCGGCTGGCAGAAGCAGTGGCTGCAGCGATTGAGGAGAAATGCCAGCTCATTGACAAGCTCAGCGCTGCTCAAGAGGAGTATATGGGGATCGACTCGTCTTCAGAGAACGCCAGGCTAGAGAGAGAGTCGCTAAATATACCCGGCCTCACAGACGCTTCCCGAAAGGTGACGAGGACCAACTCAGTGCTGATGGAGGAATTAACTGGCCTGGTTCGAGAACTGAAGGCAGAGAGAGCCAAACGGTCGAAAGAAGAAGGAGAGATGGCCGAGATGCTAAAAGCGCTCGCGTCCATAGGAGCGGTCGTGAGATCCAGCACGTCACGAGGAGCTTTGCCAAAGCTGCCCGGAGGCCGAGAGCCAAGCCCTGCTGGTCCCTTCCCCGGCGGTGGGCCTGGGTCTTAAAGCGGGGCTGTTCTCTCCCCCTCCACGCAGGCCTCCCAAGCCGCCTGGCTGCCTCCAGCCAGCTGGACCTCCATCGGAGCGTTCCTGAGGCCAGTGGATGCAGGGGAGCCCCTTCGCTGGGCTGGAGATCCTCTACCTTCGCCTGCTGGACACCGCAGACGGCTCCTTCGCGGTCAGTTCCTCCAAATCGACAGACTTTTGGAATTCCTAGAGCACACCAAGAAAAGTGGGACTTTGTTTCACTTCACGGACTGTTTGGATTATCCCTCGTTAGTAGTGAAGAAGAGCCTGATCTTTTCCTTAAATTGAACCTTCATCAAACTACCTTTCTCTAGACGATATTGTGTAAATATTATGTATATATTAAACTTCAGTGAATTATTAACGGTGTCTGTCTCAGTGTTGCATTGAAAGCTGTAAATGTGCGCCATGTAGCAGTCAAGACTTTTAGCAATCGACAGCAGTCTTGTTTCAGAGTAGTATTCCCAACAGTCGCGACTCACAAGTCGAAGGAGCTTTCTTGGACTAAGTATGTAGTGGTTAGAAAAAGAAAAAGCTGATCGATCTCTTTGGGGATCAAGTTAGATTGCCTGGTTAGAGAGAGGTTTGCCTTCTTTTGTGACTTGATTCTAATGTGGCAACGGCTAAACAATTTTCAAGAAACAAATGATAAACTACGTGGAGGTTTGTCCTTGCACTACACGAAGGCCGAGGGAGAGTTTACTGATGAAGAGGAAATCACCTTTGACATCTGGGGGGAACCTCCTCGTTGCTGCCCTCGGCCCCCTCTACTCACCAGCTAACGCTCCACACTGGAAAGCTGAGGGAAGTCTCAGGGGTTTCTCTCCCATGTGACGAAGTGAGGGTCTCGATCATTCCTAGTTTCACTCACAGATAATGTCCCCCAGTTAGGCAACGAGCACCAGCTGCGGATGACTCTAGTGGCAGGAAAGCAGCAAGTGGCAGTTGGAGCAAATAGGAGGGGTCACATGAGACAAATGGCAGAGACAGCATCAGCAGCACAGAAAGGATTTCTCCTCTTAAGTCGAGAGAAAGCAACAAACCAAAAACCTGTGCTTGCCTTGGCAACAGAGCAATGAAGACTAGAATGCGAGAGCCTGCCCTTGTGTTGCTGACATTTTAGGAAGGACAGGCAGGTGCTAAAGAATCAAATTGAGTAGAAGACATGGCATATTAGGTGATAACGAATGTTCTGGAGAAGAATAAACAAGGCAGGGTAAGGGGTGATGGGTGTGGGAATGGGGGGCACACTTGCCTAGACACACACTCTCGGTGGGAGTGGTCACCTGAGCACTGAGGAGCCCTGGAGGAGAGCTCTGTAGGCAGGGGGGGCAGAACGGGCCATGGCTCTGAAGGCGGCATGAGCACGGTGAGTGTGAGAAGCGACCAGGAGCCAGAGTGGCCCGAGTGCAGTGAGTGAAGCCAGAGAGAAGGGGGTCAAGGCCATCAGGGGTCAGAAGGTGGAGGGAGTCGAATCCACCGTAAAGAGTTTGGTTTCCCTTTCAGAGGACAGAAGCTGCCATGGGGAAGAGGAGAACAGAGGGAAACCTGTGGGAGAGCATGGCAGGGACTCGAGGCTGAGGATGGTGAAGGCTGCCCCCGGGCAGCGGTGGAGGTGGAGACGGAGAGATGGGGTGGGATCCGGGACCTGTCCTGCAGGCAGAGACCGTGAGACGTGCTGATGCCTGTGGGTGTGAGAAAAGAGAGGCGTCGGCATGGGGACGGGAGCCCCAAGTGAGGGGTGGTGTCCTTCAGCGAGATGGGGGGAATGGCAGAGGAGTGCCTTTGGACGGGAAATCAGAGTGGGCCTCTGTGAGAGTTAGGTTTCAGGGCCCCTCAGCCAGCAGAGTAGAAATACCGAATGTTCGGAGGAGACAGGTGTCTGCGCTCAGAGGAGCGTTCACGGCTGCAGATAGAAGTACGCAGGGGCATCGGGGAGGGAAGTTCCCGTAGCAGAGACGATGTCCAAGGGCCGAGAAGATGCCACAGGGTAGACTCCATGGGCCTGTTTGCGGCGAGAGCCCATCTTACAGATGCAGAAGCTGAGGCCCAGAGAAGTGAAGTGAATATTTACCTCTTCCTTTCTCTGGAGTGGAAGGGTCAGTAATCAGCCCAGGCCTGCCTCTGGTGTCCTGGGCTTGGAGGCCTCACAGATGAAAACAGTAGAGAACAGAAGCCAGGTGTCCCATGGGAGCCAGGTGACCAGGGGAGCACAGGAAGCCTCAAGCAGCTGTCTTGAAGGTCCACTGAGCCTGAATCCATTTGTGGGGTTGGGGGTGGTGGGGGCGGGTCGAGGGGGCTGGGAGGCCCTAAAAGATGGTGTGTGTAGCTGGCGTGGGTTTTATGGTGGCATTTCTAGGGGACAGAGATGAAGCTGGCCTCTCTTCTTTCCTCTTGATACTTCTCCTGTCCCCATTTCTTTCTTTGTTTTTGGCAGGGAGGGCCCGGGGGTGATGCCAGTTCTCAGGTTTTAGGGCAGCTCCTCGCTCTGGAAGCGGGGTTGCCTTTTAGAGCCAGGAGGAAGGGCCGAGAGGCCCAGACGTCGCTCCGGGCTCGAGGGCCTCACACGTTGCCATTTGTGGATGCGTCGTGAGGCTCCTCCTCAGAACCAGGGCTGCTCAAGGAAGAGCTCACTTCCTAACACGCGGAAGAATACTTGCCACAGTGGCTTGAAATGGGCCTCTCGAGGTGACATTTCGGTGACTTTTTCCCCTTCCTGAAGACGCATAGAATTTTTACATTCCAAACGGGTATAGAACTGTACCTGGTGAAGAAAACAGATCTTTGAAGGCGCTAACCTCGAAAGCTCCCTAGGTGTCAGTGACCGAGGGAGGAGGGGGTTCTTCTCACCTCCGTCTTGCCTTTGAGAGAGGAGCGGCGTGTTTCCACTTTTGTGAACTTCCGGGAACCCCGCTGCCACCCCGATCCCTGGTTTGGCTGGGAAGGTGGGAGGTGGCGAGGCAAACATCCCGTCACCAGCGAATCCCGTCGAAGGCCGCGCTTGGAAAATGAGTCTGCAAAGAAACAGTTCACGCCACGCGTGGAGCCCTTGACCATGGTGTGGCGAACGTGCTCAGAGCCCAGAGGTGGGCAGGGGTGGACGGGGACGAGCGACTCCTTCTCCACTTGGGCCCTCCTGACCACCTGCAGCTCTAGGGGAACCCCCCCAAAGGGCCCCCGCTCAGTGCGGCTCCTGTGCCATGCCACGGTGCACCCCACTTCCGTGGGCACCTCTTATTAAATGTGTGCCCAGATGGTCCCTGAGGATGGGGCCCCGCCTGTTGTCCCCACCTAGAAGTCCAGCCCCGGGAGGCAGGCTGCGGTCCTGCGCTGGACTGAATGTCCACTGTCTGGAACGGGGACTGCGGCTTTGGCGGCTCACAGGTCAGATTTACAGGAGGAAGGGAAGGGCCTGGCTGCCCGCAGTGCCAGCTCCTGGTGCTCTGTCACCCCACACTCACACAGCAGTGCCCTCCCCTCCTCCGTGCCGTGCTTCCTGCTGTCGCCTCCCTCAGGCTGCAGGGGCCTCTCTTCCCACCTGCCTCCAACCTTCAAGTCCTCCCTGTCCTTCAAGGCCTCGTCCAGATGCCACTCCCTCTGGACAAGCCGCCCCCTGCCGCCCCCCCCCGCCCCCCCGCCACCGCCACCGCCACCCCGCCCTCCCCGCCTCCTAATTACCCCATCACGTGCCCCCTCCTCACTGACTGTTTCCAGGAGGCCCACCACCACCACACACACCCTTTATCGAGTAGTGTAGCTTTAGAGGCAGTCCCGAAGATGGTAGTACCGTACCTTCCTCTCACTATGTTCTGCTTCAATACTGGGGAGGCGTGTTGAGTCTGCCGCTGGGATCTTCACTAGGATTGTCTTGACTCTGTAGATCCTGTTGGGAAGAGCTGACATCTGCTGAACAATACCGAGTCAACCTATGAAGAAACATGGAGGAAGTCTGCATTGCTGTTGGTCTTCTGTGATTTCTTCTGTCAGCGTGTTGTAGACCTCCTCACATCGATCTTGTGCGTAAGTGTTTAGATTTACACCTGTGTGTGTCATTTTTGATGCTGATATCAATGATGTGTTTGTAACTTTAAATTCGAGGTGTTCACCGTTAGTATAGAAGAGAGTTGAGAATCATTTTCAAGCCCATTCGTTAGCACGGTGATTAAGTCTTCCACAACCTGTGATGAGGCTCTGTTCTGCCTCGGGCTGTCTCTTCAGGCCTGGGATCCCTGGTCAGGAAGGTAGAGCCAGATCCAGTCCCCTGGGTGTTCACGGCACTCTTGATCCTACCGTCCCCCGGGGAGTGGAGGGTTTTGTGGGCTGTAAGCAGCGAAGAACCGCCACCGCCCCACTCTCCCCAGTTTGTTGCTGCGTCCCCGCTGTCCCCATCCGCGAGAACGCTTGGTGCCGCTGTTCGCAAACCAGTCGGCTAAACGACTTTTCACATCTGATCCCGTGATCGTCTGTTTTCTTTGCACTCCAGACGAAACCTAAAATCTGCAGATTTAGTTTCACATACACAATACTGCTACCACCTTGTATGGGCAGAACTTTCCGTGGACTCTACCCCCCCTTCTGCTCTGGGGAGACTTTGGCCAGGAGGGCCAATGGCCCTGGGAGGCCACCGTCAAGCTGTTCCCTTCTGTGAAGGAATTTCCGACCCGGCGACATGATGCAGGGAGCTCAGCCTCCAGGCGTCCTCTATGGGGAATGTGGATCTGAGAATTTCTGCCTGTTCTTCCAAGGGGATACGCAGGGAAGGGGAATTCATGCGACCCACGGTGGACATGTCCTGTGGTTTGCCTCCGACGACAAAGGGAGAGGCAAGCCCTGGCTGAGCTCCCTTCCTGTGACAGCCAGGGAGAGCCAACGCTACGGAGAGATGGCACAGCCTCGGAACAAATGCATGGCTGGGAGTGTACAGCCGAGTCAAGGGAAGGAGCACAGGCCTGTGAGACCAGAGCCAGCCTTGGGTCCTGCTCCAAATCCCAGAGAGGTGATCTGCAGTGTCCTGGAAAGGGAGGAGCTGGCTCGATCTCGGTGGTTCTTCTTTTATGATCGGAGTTTCGTGGGTGCAGGGGAATGTGCTGGAGTGGACCCCACATCCCCGGCTCTGCCTTGAGCATGAGGAAGAGCCATGGGGCTCTTATCCCCCAGTTCTGTGCCGGGGAAAGAAAGAGGCTTCCAGAAAATTCCCAAGGACTGAACTTGACTGTGAGCTCCCCGTGAGGCTGGGCCTGGAGGGAGCAGAAGCAGATACTGATAAGCCTTCCAGAACCGTGACTTCCCGCACAGGTCACACGCACATCCGTGGACACACACCATTCCTCACAACCACAGGGCAGACGCACGAGGTCAGGCGATTACCCTTCTCATGGGCTCCCCTCCCACAGCATCCGTTACGAGAAGTTGCATGACTGGGAGATACATTTAAGTACTCGTATATATCTTTAGCTGCTCTTCTGCTCTTTACTGTTACGTCTTCTCAAGCCGAGGAATATTTCCCGAGACGACCTTGAAGAAATTAATTGGAAATCTGAAGACTAAGGAGGGACTGCGCTACGATGACGTGTATGTCCACATGCAGATCTGGAAAAAGTCGCAGGCTTAGTACAATCCACTAAAGTAGACTTTTGGTGCTCACGTAACTCAGTCATGCTTTTCTCTGCCTTCACACTGCACGTGTCATGATAGGGACTGGATAGGTCCTGTGATAGGTATTGGAGACTAAGCGGTGACACTGACAGGGAGACGCTTGAGCAGAGACCTGAAGGGAAGGAGGGAGACCAGCACGTGGGTCTCACAGGACAGGGATTCAAGGCGGAGAGAAGAGGAAACGTCAAGCCCTGGGGCAGGAGCATCTTGGCGCACTCGTGGAGCAGGAAGGAGGCCTGCGAGGCTGGGGCAGAGCGCGTGAGGGCCCAGCTGTGCAGTTCGACCGGGGAGGTAAGCGGGGGTCAGATCCCGTAGGGCTCCTGGGGCATGGGTGTGTTTGACTTGCACTCTGATGAGTGGAAAGCTGCTGGGGGCGTGAGCTGAGGACGGACCTGACTGGATCCTCTGGAGCTGGGTGGAGAACCGACTGCACGGCTGAGGGCAGGAGAAGGAGCTTGGTTAGGAGCAGCCACGCTCATGTTGTCAAAAGGTGAAGGCGACTCTGAACAGGTAGGGTAGCGGGAGGCAAGGAATGGCCGGATGAGGGCATTACTCTGATGCTGGGAATGAAGGCTTTGCCGATGGGGTGGAGGTGAAGAGGAGAGAGGGGAGAGGTCAAGAAAGACCACAAAGCTGGGGCCTGAACCCCCGTCGGGGTGGAGTTGCCCACGTGGAAAAGAGGGAGAGCGGGTTCAGGGGAGAATTGGAGTATGGTGTGGGCTCGTTCGATGTCCACATGGGGACGTCACGGAGGCAGCTGGGTGGGTGTGAGTCCGGACTGGATGGCAAGGTGTGGAAAGGATAAATAAACGTGGAAGTCACGACAGCACAGATGTCATTGAAGTCCGGAGACTGGCTAAGGTCAGCAAGGGCTCAAAAGCGGTCCAGGATCTACGTCCTGGGTCAACACTGATGCTGAGAGGTTTGGGAGAAACACAGACGTCAGCGATGGAGACAGAGAAGGAAAGGCTACTGAGGTCAGAGAAACACGCCAGCCGACGACAAGACAATCCTCGAAAGAGTAGAATGGACCGAACCGGCAACGAAGTGATGGAAGCATTTCAAGGAGAAGGGACCGACTGTGTCGAATGCAGCCAAGAGAGTCAAGGGTGAGTGATGGACTTTTCCTACAACGGCACTGTGATAGTTACACAACTCTGCACTTGTACAGAGAAAAATCAGTGAATTGGCGTATTTCGGTGTGTGAATTGATGACACTAAATTGTGCCTCAAGAAAACGGTTTCAAAATAAAAGGGCATTTAGCGTGTATCTACCCAGCATTTCTGCTCCCGGGTATTCTTCCCCCAAGGTAAATGAAACTACGTGCTTATAAGGCAGACGTATACGTGAATTTTCACAGCATCTCTGTTCATAACATACCACGCTTGAACTAACGCAGAAGTACATTATTATGTGAAGGGCTGGACATTTTGGGATATATTTACATGAGGTCAAAATACTCAGCCTTCAAAGGAGGGCGTACTGCTTATTCAAAGAAAAATATATAGATCTCAAAAAACATTGCTTTGAGCAAAACAGACAGACATCGAACCGTAGGCCGTGATTTACTTCCTTTTCATGAAGTTCTGCCACGACCCAACTGAAGCATGTCAACAGAAATGAAAACAGAGGCTGCGCATGTCGAGGGTGGTTGGGTCTCAATTGAAACGTTGCAGAGGGCTGTTTTCTGTAGTCATGGGAATGATTCATATAGGGGAGGGGGTTTGGACACTCTAGGGGTTCGTGAAGTGTCGAAGATTTGTCAAGTCATGCAGCTAATGTTGACACGTTTCACTCTATTTTCATTTGATTTGACTAACAAGCGAAAAGAAAGAGGGAAATCAGAAGGAACACTGAACCGTCATGGAGCTACGCATAGTTTATTTCCAGATCTCCCCCCAGCCCCACCATGTAAGTGAGCTTTCCAGACTGTCAGTTGCCGGTCGGGTTCCAGGCGGAATGTCGGGAGCCGACATTTGTTGTGGCTGGTGTTGCCACGGTGACTGGGCAGAGCCCTGTGGTGGGTCAGTGCCATGGAGGGGCTGCCGTCCTCTGTGGAGCTGGGCTTTGGGCCGATCCTCGGCAAGCTGGGCGAGGTGGTGGTGGCGCTGCTGCCCGATGGCCTGAGTCCACGCCTCACTTGCCACAGCCTCCAGTGGGAGACAGTGATGCGCCCACCTGTCGTCGGTTTACTGGTGGGTCTCTTATTTCTCTTCAGACTTGTTCAGTCTGTTAGAAGTCGACGTTACGTGAGACGTGAAAAGCGGCTGGCAGAAGCAGTGGCTGCAGCGATTGAGGAGAAATGCCAGCTCATTGACAAGCTCAGCGCTGCTCAAGAGGAGTATATGGGGATCGACTCGTCTTCAGAGAACGCCAGGCTAGAGAGAGAGTCGCTAAATATACCCGGCCTCACAGACGCTTCCCGAAAGGTGACGAGGACCAACTCAGTGCTGATGGAGGAATTAACTGGCCTGGTTCGAGAACTGAAGGCAGAGAGAGCCAAACGGTCGAAAGAAGAAGGAGAGATGGCCGAGATGCTAAAAGCGCTCGCGTCCATAGACGCGGTCGTGAGATCCAGCACGTCACGAGGAGCTTTGCCAAAGCTGCCCGGAGGCCGAGAGCCAAGCCTTGCTGGTCCCTTCCCCGGCGGTGGGCCTGGGTCTTAAAGCGGGGCTGTTCTCTCCCCCTCCACGCAGGCCTCCCAAGCTGCCTGGCTGCCTCCAGCCAGCTGGACCTCCATCGGAGCGTTCCTGAGGCCAGTGGATGCAGGGGAGCCCCTTCGCTGGGCTGGAGATCCTGTACCTTCGCCTGCTGGACACCGCAGACGGCTCCTTCGCGGTCAGTTCCTCCAAATCGACAGACTTTTGGAATTCCTAGAGCACACCAAGAAAAGTGGGACTTTGTTTCACTTCACGGACTGTTTGGATTATCCCTCGTTAGTAGTGAAGAAGAGCCTGATCTTTTCCTTAAATTGAACCTTCATCAAACTACCTTTCTCTAGACGATATTGTGTAAATATTATGTATATATTAAACTTCAGTGAATTATTAACGGTGTCTGTCTCAGTGTTGCATTGAAAGTTGTAAATGTGCGCCATGTAGCAGTCAAGACTTTTAGCAATCGACAGCAGTCTTGTTTCAGAGTAGTATTCCCAACAGTCGCGACTCACAAGTCGAAGGAGCTTTCTTGGACTAAGTGTGTAGTGGTTAGAAAAAGAAAAAGCTGATCGATCTCTTTGGGGATCAAGTTAGATTGCCTGGTTAGAGAGAGGTTTGCCTTCTTTTGTGACTTGATTCTAATGTGGCAACGGCTAAACAATTTTCAAGAAACAAATGATAAACTACGTGGAGGTTTGTCCTTGCACTACACGAAGGCCGAGGGAGAGTTTACTGATGAAGAGGAAATCACCTTTGACATCTGGGGGGAACCTCCTCGTTGCTGCCCTCGGCCCCCTCTACTCACCAGCTAACGCTCCACACTGGAAAGCTGAGGGAAGTCTCAGGGGTTTCTCTCCCATGTGACGAAGTGAGGGTCTCGATCATTCCTAGTTTCACTCACAGATAATGTCCCCCAGTTAGGCAACGAGCACCAGCTGCGGATGACTCTAGTGGCAGGAAAGCAGCAAGTGGCAGTTGGAGCAAATAGGAGGGGTCACATGAGACAAATGGCAGAGACAGCATCAGCAGCACAGAAAGGATTTCTCCTCTTAAGTCGAGAGAAAGCAACAAACCAAAAACCTGTGCTTGCCTTGGCAACAGAGCAATGAAGACTAGAATGCGAGAGCCTGCCCTTGTGTTGCTGACATTTTAGGAAGGACAGGCAGGTGCTAAAGAATCAAATTGAGTAGAAGACATGGCATATTAGGTGATAACGAATGTTCTGGAGAAGAATAAACAAGGCAGGGTAAGGGGTGATGGGTGTGGGAATGGGGGGCACACTTGCCTAGACACACACTCTCGGTGGGAGTGGTCACCTGAGCACTGAGGAGCCCTGGAGGAGAGCTCTGTAGGCAGGGGGGGCAGAACGGGCCATGGCTCTGAAGGCGGCATGAGCACGGTGAGTGTGAGAAGCGACCAGGAGCCAGAGTGGCCCGAGTGCAGTGAGTGAAGCCAGAGAGAAGGGGGTCAAGGCCATCAGGGGTCAGAAGGTGGAGGGAGTCGAATCCACCGTAAAGAGTTTGGTTTCCCTTTCAGAGGACAGAAGCTGCCATGGGGAAGAGGAGAACAGAGGGAAACCTGTGGGAGAGCATGGCAGGGACTCGAGGCTGAGGATGGTGAAGGCTGCCCCCGGGCAGCGGTGGAGGTGGAGACGGAGAGATGGGGTGGGATCCGGGACCTGTCCTGCAGGCAGAGACCGTGAGACGTGCTGATGCCTGTGGGTGTGAGAAAAGAGAGGCGTCGGCATGGGGATGGGAGCCCCAGGTGAGGGGTGGTGTCCTTCAGCGAGATGGGGGGAATGGCAGAGGAGTGCCTTTGGACGGGAAATCAGAGTGGGTCTCTGTGAGAGTTAGGTTTCAGGGCCCCTCAGCCAGCAGAGTAGAAATACCGAATGTTCGGAGGAGACAGGTGTCTGCGCTCAGAGGAGCGTTCACGGCTGCAGATAGAAGTACGCAGGGGCATCGGGGAGGGAAGTTCCCGTAGCAGAGACGATGTCCAAGGGCCGAGAAGATGCCACAGGGTAGACTCCATGGGCCTGTTTGCGGCGAGAGCCCATCTTACAGATGCAGAAGCTGAGGCCCAGAGAAGTGAAGTGAATATTTACCTCTTCCTTTCTCTGGAGTGGAAGGGTCAGTAATCAGCCCAGGCCTGCCTCTGGTGTCCTGGGCTTGGAGGCCTCACAGATGAAAACAGTAGAGAACAGAAGCCAGGTGTCCCATGGGAGCCAGGTGACCAGGGGAGCACAGGAAGCCTCAAGCAGCTGTCTTGAAGGTCCACTGAGCCTGAATCCATTTGTGGGGTTGGGGGTGGTGGGGGCGGGTCGAGGGGGCTGGGAGGCCCTAAAAGATGGTGTGTGTAGCTGGCGTGGGTTTTATGGTGGCATTTCTAGGGGACAGAGATGAAGCTGGCCTCTCTTCTTTCCTCTTGATACTTCTCCTGTCCCCATTTCTTTCTTTGTTTTTGGCAGGGAGGGCCCGGGGGTGATGCCAGTTCTCAGGTTTTAGGGCAGCTCCTCGCTCTGGAAGCGGGGTTGCCTTTTAGAGCCAGGAGGAAGGGCCGAGAGGCCCAGACGTCGCTCCGGGCTCGAGGGCCTCACACGTTGCCATTTGTGGATGCGTCGTGAGGCTCCTCCTCAGAACCAGGGCTGCTCAAGGAAGAGCTCACTTCCTAACACGCGGAAGAATACTTGCCACAGTGGCTTGAAATGGGCCTCTCGAGGTGACATTTCGGTGACTTTTTCCCCTTCCTGAAGACGCATATAATTTTTACATTCCAAACGGGTATAGAACTGTACCTGGTGAAGAAAACAGATCTTTGAAGGCGCTAACCTCGAAAGCTCCCTAGGTGTCAGTGACCGAGGGAGGAGGGGGTTCTTCTCACCTCCGTCTTGCCTTTGAGAGAGGAGCGGCGTGTTTCCACTTTTGTGAACTTCCGGGAACCCCGCTGCCACCCCGATCCCTGGTTTGGCTGGGAAGGTGGGAGGTGGCGAGGCAAACATCCCGTCACCAGCGAATCCCGTCGAAGGCCGCGCTTGGAAAATGAGTCTGCAAAGAAACAGTTCACGCCACGCGTGGAGCCCTTGACCATGGTGTCGCGAACGTGCTCAGAGCCCAGAGGTGGGCAGGGGTGGACGGGGACGAGCGACTCCTTCTCCACTTGGGCCCTCCTGACCACCTGCAGCTCTAGGGGAACCCCCCCAAAGGGCCCCCGCTCAGTGCGGCTCCTGTGCCATGCCACGGTGCACCCCACTTCCGTGGGCACCTCTTATTAAATGTGTGCCCAGATGGTCCCTGAGGATGGGGCCCCGCCTGTTGTCCCCACCTAGAAGTCCAGCCCCGGGAGGCAGGCTGCGGTCCTGCGCTGGACTGAATGTCCACTGTCTGGAACGGGGACTGCGGCTTTGGCGGCTCACAGGTCAGATTTACAGGAGGAAGGGAAGGGCCTGGCTGCCCGCAGTGCCAGCTCCTGGTGCTCTGTCACCCCACACTCACACAGCAGTGCCCTCCCCTCCTCCGTGCCGTGCTTCCTGCTGTCGCCTCCCTCAGGCTGCAGGGGCCTCTCTTCCCACCTGCCTCCAACCTTCAAGTCCTCCCTGTCCTTCAAGGCCTCGTCCAGATGCCACTCCCTCTGGACAAGCCGCCCCCTGCCGCCCCCCCCCGCCCCCCCCCCCCCGCCACCGCCACCGCCACCCCCGCCCTCCCCGCCTCCTAATTACCCCATCACGTGCCCCCTCCTCACTGACTGTTTCCAGGAGGCCCACCACCACCACACACACCCTTTATCGAGTAGTGTAGCTTTAGAGGCAGTCCCGAAGATGGTAGTACCGTACCTTCCTCTCACTATGTTCTGCTTCAATACTGGGGAGGCGTGTTGAGTCTGCCGCTGGGATCTTCACTAGGATTGTCTTGACTCTGTAGATCCTGTTGGGAAGAGCTGACATCTGCTGAACAATACCGAGTCAACCTATGAAGAAACATGGAGGAAGTCTGCATTGCTGTTGGTCTTCTGTGATTTCTTCTGTCAGCGTGTTGTAGACCTCCTCACATCGATCTTGTGCGTAAGTGTTTAGATTTACACCTGTGTGTGTCATTTTTGATGCTGATATCAATGATGTGTTTGTAACTTTAAATTCGAGGTGTTCACCGTTAGTATAGAAGAGAGTTGAGAATCATTTTCAAGCCCATTCATTAGCACGGTGATTAAGTCTTCCACAACCTGTGATGAGGCTCTGTTCTGCCTCGGGCTGTCTCTTCAGGCCTGGGATCCCTGGTCAGGAAGGTAGAGCCAGATCCAGTCCCCTGGGTGTTCACGGCACTCTTGATCCTACCGTCCCCCGGGGAGTGGAGGGTTTTGTGGGCTGTAAGCAGCGAAGAACCGCCACCGCCCCACTCTCCCCAGTTTGTTGCTGCGTCCCCGCTGTCCCCATCCGCGAGAACGCTTGGTGCCGCTGTTCGCAAACCAGTCGGCTAAACGACTTTTCACATCTGATCCCGTGATCGTCTGTTTTCTTTGCACTCCAGACGAAACCTAAAATCTGCAGATTTAGTTTCACATACACAATACTGCTACCACCTTGTATGGGCAGAACTTTCCGTGGACTCTACCCCCCCTTCTGCTCTGGGGAGACTTTGGCCAGGAGGGCCAATGGCCCTGGGAGGCCACCGTCAAGCTGTTCCCTTCTGTGAAGGAATTTCCGACCCGGCGACATGATGCAGGGAGCTCAGCCTCCAGGCGTCCTCTATGGGGAATGTGGATCTGAGAATTTCTGCCTGTTCTTCCAAGGGGATACGCAGGGAAGGGGAATTCATGCGACCCACGGTGGACATGTCCTGTGGTTTGCCTCCGACGACAAAGGGAGAGGCAAGCCCTGGCTGAGCTCCCTTCCTGTGACAGCCAGGGAGAGCCAACGCTACGGAGAGATGCCACAGCCTCGGAACAAATGCGTGGCTGGGAGTGTACAGCCGAGTCAAGGGAAGGAGCACAGGCCTGTGAGACCAGAGCCAGCCTTGGGTCCTGCTCCAAATCCCAGAGAGGTGATCTGCAGTGTCCTGGAAAGGGAGGAGCTGGCTCGATCTCGGTGGTTCTTCTTTTATGATCGGAGTTTCGTGGGTGCAGGGGAATGTGCTGGAGTGGACCCCACATCCCCGGCTCTGCCTTGAGCATGAGGAAGAGCCATGGGGCTCTTATCCCCCAGTTCTGTGCCGGGGAAAGAAAGAGGCTTCCAGAAAATTCCCAAGGACTGAACTTGACTGTGAGCTCCCCGTGAGGCTGGGCCTGGAGGGAGCAGAAGCAGATACTGATAAGCCTTCCAGAACCGTGACTTCCCGCACAGGTCACACGCACATCCGTGGACACACACCATTCCTCACAACCACAGGGCAGACGCACGAGGTCAGGCGATTACCCTTCTCATGGGCTCCCCTCCCACAGCATCCGTTACGAGAAGTTGCATGACTGGGAGATACATTTAAGTACTCGTATATATCTTTAGCTGCTCTTCTGCTCTTTACTGTTACGTCTTCTCAAGCCGAGGAATATTTCCCGAGACGACCTTGAAGAAATTAATTGGAAATCTGAAGACTAAGGAGGGACTGCGCTACGATGACGTGTATGTCCACATGCAGATCTGGAAAAAGTCGCAGGCTTAGTACAATCCACTAAAGTAGACTTTTGGTGCTCACGTAACTCAGTCATGCTTTTCTCTGCCTTCACACTGCACGTGTCATGATGGGGACTGGATAGGTCCTGTGATAGGTATTGGAGACTAAGCGGTGACACTGACAGGGAGACGCTTGAGCAGAGACCTGAAGGGAAGGAGGGAGACCAGCACGTGGGTCTCACAGGACAGGGATTCAAGGCGGAGAGAAGAGGAAACGTCAAGCCCTGGGGCAGGAGCATCTTGGCGCACTCGTGGAGCAGGAAGGAGGCCTGCGAGGCTGGGGCAGAGCGCGTGAGGGCCCAGCTGTGCAGTTCGACCGGGGAGGTAAGCGGGGGTCAGATCCCGTAGGGCTCCTGGGGCATGGGTGTGTTTGACTTGCACTCTGATGAGTGGAAAGCTGCTGGGGGCGTGAGCTGAGGACGGACCTGACTGGATCCTCTGGAGCTGGGTGGAGAACCGACTGCACGGCTGAGGGCAGGAGAAGGAGCTTGGTTAGGAGCAGCCACGCTCATGTTGTCAAAAGGTGAAGGCGACTCTGAACAGGTAGGGTAGCGGGAGGCAAGGAATGGCCGGATGAGGGCATTACTCTGATGCTGGGAATGAAGGCTTTGCCGATGGGGTGGAGGTGAAGAGGAGAGAGGGGAGAGGTCAAGAAAGACCACAAAGCTGGGGCCTGAACCCCCGTCGGGGTGGAGTTGCCCACGTGGAAAAGAGGGAGAGCGGGTTCAGGGGAGAATTGGAGTATGGTGTGGGCTCGTTCGATGTCCACATGGGGACGTCACGGAGGCAGCTGGGTGGGTGTGAGTCCGGACTGGATGGCAAGGTGTGGAAAGGATAAATAAACGTGGAAGTCACGACAGCACAGATGTCATTGAAGTCCGGAGACTGGCTAAGGTCAGCAAGGGCTCAAAAGCGGTCCAGGATCTACGTCCTGGGTCAACACTGATGCTGAGAGGTTTGGGAGAAACACAGACGTCAGCGATGGAGACAGAGAAGGAAAGGCTACTGAGGTCAGAGAAACACGCCAGCCGACGACAAGACAATCCTCGAAAGAGTAGAATGGACCGAACCGGCAACGAAGTGATGGAAGCATTTCAAGGAGAAGGGACCGACTGTGTCGAATGCAGCCAAGAGAGTCAAGGGTGAGTGATGGACTTCTCCTACAACGGCACTGTGATAGTTACACAACTCTGCACTTGTACAGAGAAAAATCAGTGAATTGCGTATTTCGGTGTGTGAATTGATGACACTAAATTGTGCCTCAAGAAAACGGTTTCAAAATAAAAGGGCATTTAGCGTGTATCTACCCAGCATTTCTGCTCCCGGGTATTCTTCCCCCAAGGTAAATGAAACTACGTGCTTATAAGGCAGACGTATACGTGAATTTTCACAGCATCTCTGTTCATAACATACCACGCTTGAACTAACGCAGAAGTACATTATTATGTGAAGGGCTGGACATTTTGGGATATATTTACATGAGGTCAAAATACTCAGCCTTCAAAGGAGGGCGTACTGCTTATTCAAAGAAAAATATATCGATCTCAAAAAACATTGCTTTGAGCAAATCAGACAGACATCGAACCGTAGGCCGTGATTTACTTCCTTTTCATGAAGTTCTGCCACGACCCAACTGAAGGATGTCAACAGAAATGAAAACAGAGGCTGCGCATGTCGAGGGTGGTTGGGTCTCAATTGAAACGTTGCAGAGGGCTGTTTTCTGTAGTCATGGGAATGATTCATATAGGGGAGGGGGTTTGGACACTCTAGGGGTTCGTGAAGTGTCGAAGATTTGTCAAGTCATGCAGCTAATGTTGACACGTTTCACTCTATTTTCATTTGATTTGACTAACAAGCGAAAAGAAAGAGGGAAATCAGAAGGAACACTGAACCGTCATGGAGCTACGCATAGTTTATTTCCAGATCTCCCCCCAGCCCCACCATGTAAGTGAGCTTTCCAGACTGTCAGTTGCCGGTCGGGTTCCAGGCGGAATGTCGGGAGCCGACATTTGTTGTGGCTGGTGTTGCCACGGTGACTGGGCAGAGCCCTGTGGTGGGTCAGTGCCATGGAGGGGCTGCCGTCCTCTGTGGAGCTGGGCTTTGGGCCGATCCTCGGCAAGCTGGGCGAGGTGGTGGTGGCGCTGCTGCCCGATGGCCTGAGTCCACGCCTCACTTGCCACAGCCTCCAGTGGGAGACAGTGATGCGCCCACCTGTCGTCGGTTTACTGGTGGGTCTCTTATTTCTCTTCAGACTTGTTCAGTCTGTTAGAAGTCGACGTTACGTGAGACGTGAAAAGCGGCTGGCAGAAGCAGTGGCTGCAGCGATTGAGGAGAAATGCCAGCTCATTGACAAGCTCAGCGCTGCTCAAGAGGAGTATATGGGGATCGACTCGTCTTCAGAGAACGCCAGGCTAGAGAGAGAGTCGCTAAATATACCCGGCCTCACAGACGCTTCCCGAAAGGTGACGAGGACCAACTCAGTGCTGATGGAGGAATTAACTGGCCTGGTTCGAGAACTGAAGGCAGAGAGAGCCAAACGGTCGAAAGAAGAAGGAGAGATGGCCGAGATGCTAAAAGCGCTCGCGTCCATAGGAGCGGTCGTGAGATCCAGCACGTCACGAGGAGCTTTGCCAAAGCTGCCCGGAGGCCGAGAGCCAAGCCCTGCTGGTCCCTTCCCCGGCGGTGGGCCTGGGTCTTAAAGCGGGGCTGTTCTCTCCCCCTCCACGCAGGCCTCCCAAGCCGCCTGGCTGCCAGCCAGGTCCAGCCAGCTGGACCTCCATCGGAGCGTTCCTGAGGCCAGTGGATGCAGGGGAGCCCCTTCGCTGGGCTGGAGATCCTCTACCTTCGCCTGCTGGACACCGCAGACGGCTCCTTCGCGGTCAGTTCCTCCAAATCGACAGACTTTTGGAATTCCTAGAGCACACCAAGAAAAGTGGGACTTTGTTTCACTTCACGGACTGTTTGGATTATCCCTCGTTAGTAGTGAAGAAGAGCCTGATCTTTTCCTTAAATTGAACCTTCATCAAACTACCTTTCTCTAGACGATATTGTGTAAATATTATGTATATATTAAACTTCAGTGAATTATTAACGGTGTCTGTCTCAGTGTTGCATTGAAAGTTGTAACTGTGCGCCATGTAGCAGTCAAGACTTTTAGCAATCGACAGCAGTCTTGTTTCAGAGTAGTATTCCCAACAGTCGCGACTCACAAGTCGAAGGAGCTTTCTTGGACTAAGTGTGTAGTGGTTAGAAAAAGAAAAAGCTGATCGATCTCTTTGGGGATCAAGTTAGATTGCCTGGTTAGAGAGAGGTTTGCCTTCTTTTGTGACTTGATTCTAATGTGGCAACGGCTAAACAATTTTCAAGAAACAAATGATAAACTACGTGGAGGTTTGTCCTTGCACTACACGAAGGCCGAGGGAGAGTTTACTGATGAAGAGGAAATCACCTTTGACATCTGGGGGGAACCTCCTCGTTGCTGCCCTCGGCCCCCTCTACTCACCAGCTAACGCTCCACACTGGAAAGCTGAGGGAAGTCTCAGGGGTTTCTCTCCCATGTGACGAAGTGAGGGTCTCGATCATTCCTAGTTTCACTCACAGATAATGTCCCCCAGTTAGGCAACGAGCACCAGCTGCGGATGACTCTAGTGGCAGGAAAGCAGCAAGTGGCAGTTGGAGCAAATAGGAGGGGTCACATGAGACAAATGGCAGAGACAGCATCAGCAGCACAGAAAAGATTTCTCCTCTTAAGTCGAGAGAAAGCAACAAACCAAAAACCTGTGCTTGCCTTGGCATCAGAGCAATGAAGACTAGAATGCGAGAGCCTGCCCTTGTGTTGCTGACATTTTAGGAAGGACAGGCAGGTGCTAAAGAATCAAATTGAGTAGAAGACATGGCATATTAGGTGATAACGAATGTTCTGGAGAAGAATAAACAAGGCAGGGTAAGGGGTGATGGGTGTGGGAATGGGGGGCACACTTGCCTAGACACACACTCTCGGTGGGAGTGGTCACCTGAGCACTGAGGAGCCCTGGAGGAGAGCTCTGTAGGCAGGGGGGGCAGAACGGGCCCTGGCTCTGAAGGCGGCATGAGCACGGTGAGTGTGAGAAGCGACCAGGAGCCAGAGTGGCCCGAGTGCAGTGAGTGAAGCCAGAGAGAAGGGGGTCAAGGCCATCAGGGGTCAGAAGGTGGAGGGAGTCGAATCCACCGTAAAGAGTTTGGTTTCCCTTTCAGAGGACAGAAGCTGCCATGGGGAAGAGGAGAACAGAGGGAAACCTGTGGGAGAGCATGGCAGGGACTCGAGGCTGAGGATGGTGAAGGCTGCCCCCGGGCAGCGGTGGAGGTGGAGACGGAGAGATGGGGTGGGATCCGGGACCTGTCCTGCAGGCAGAGACCGTGAGACGTGCTGATGCCTGTGGGTGTGAGAAAAGAGAGGCGTCGGCATGGGGACGGGAGCCCCAGGTGAGGGGTGGTGTCCTTCAGCGAGATGGGGGGAATGGCAGAGGAGTGCCTTTGGACGGGAAATCAGAGTGGGTCTCTGTGAGAGTTAGGTTTCAGGGCCCCTCAGCCAGCAGAGTAGAAATACCGAATGTTCGGAGGAGACAGGTGTCTGCGCTCAGAGGAGCGTTCACGGCTGCAGATAGAAGTACGCAGGGGCATCGGGGAGGGAAGTTCCCGTAGCAGAGACGATGTCCAAGGGCCGAGAAGATGCCACAGGGTAGACTCCATGGGCCTGTTTGCGGCGAGAGCCCATCTTACAGATGCAGAAGCTGAGGCCCAGAGAAGTGAAGTGAATATTTACCTCTTCCTTTCTCTGGAGTGGAAGGGTCAGTAATCAGCCCAGGCCTGCCTCTGGTGTCCTGGGCTTGGAGGCCTCACAGATGAAAACAGTAGAGAACAGAAGCCAGGTGTCCCATGGGAGCCAGGTGACCAGGGGAGCACAGGAAGCCTCAAGCAGCTGTCTTGAAGGTCCACTGAGCCTGAATCCATTTGTGGGGTTGGGGGTGGTGGGGGCGGGTCGAGGGGGCTGGGAGGCCCTAAAAGATGGTGTGTGTAGCTGGCGTGGGTTTTATGGTGGCATTTCTAGGGGACAGAGATGAAGCTGGCCTCTCTTCTTTCCTCTTGATACTTCTCCTGTCCCCATTTCTTTCTTTGTTTTTGGCAGGGAGGGCCCGGGGGTGATGCCAGTTCTCAGGTTTTAGGGCAGCTCCTCGCTCTGGAAGCGGGGTTGCCTTTTAGAGCCAGGAGGAAGGGCCGAGAGGCCCAGACGTCGCTCCGGGCTCGAGGGCCTCACACGTTGCCATTTGTGGATGCGTCGTGAGGCTCCTCCTCAGAACCAGGGCTGCTCAAGGAAGAGCTCACTTCCTAACACGCGGAAGAATACTTGCCACAGTGGCTTGAAATGGGCCTCTCGAGGTGACATTTCGGTGACTTTTTCCCCTTCCTGAAGACGCATATAATTTTTACATTCCAAACGGGTATAGAACTGTACCTGGTGAAGAAAACAGATCTTTGAAGGCGCTAACCTCGAAAGCTCCCTAGGTGTCAGTGACCGAGGGAGGAGGGGGTTCTTCTCACCTCCGTCTTGCCTTTGAGAGAGGAGCGGCGTGTTTCCACTTTTGTGAACTTCCGGGAACCCCGCTGCCACCCCGATCCCTGGTTTGGCTGGGAAGGTGGGAGGTGGCGAGGCAAACATCCCGTCACCAGCGAATCCCGTCGAAGGCCGCGCTTGGAAAATGAGTCTGCAAAGAAACAGTTCACGCCACGCGTGGAGCCCTTGACCATGGTGTCGCGAACGTGCTCAGAGCCCAGAGGTGGGCAGGGGTGGACGGGGACGAGCGACTCCTTCTCCACTTGGGCCCTCCTGACCACCTGCAGCTCTAGGGGAACCCCCCCAAAGGGCCCCCGCTCAGTGCGGCTCCTGTGCCATGCCACGGTGCACCCCACTTCCGTGGGCACCTCTTATTAAATGTGTGCCCAGATGGTCCCTGAGGATGGGGCCCCGCCTGTTGTCCCCACCTAGAAGTCCAGCCCCGGGAGGCAGGCTGCGGTCCTGCGCTGGACTGAATGTCCACTGTCTGGAACGGGGACTGCGGCTTTGGCGGCTCACAGGTCAGATTTACAGGAGGAAGGGAAGGGCCTGGCTGCCCGCAGTGCCAGCTCCTGGTGCTCTGTCACCCCACACTCACACAGCAGTGCCCTCCCCTCCTCCGTGCCGTGCTTCCTGCTGTCGCCTCCCTCAGGCTGCAGGGGCCTCTCTTCCCACCTGCCTCCAACCTTCAAGTCCTCCCTGTCCTTCAAGGCCTCGTCCAGATGCCACTCCCTCTGGACAAGCCGCCCCCTGCCGCCCCCCCCCGCCCCCCCCGCCACCGCCACCGCCACCCCGCCCTCCCCGCCTCCTAATTACCCCATCACGTGCCCCCTCCTCACTGACTGTTTCCAGGAGGCCCACCACCACCACACACACCCTTTATCGAGTAGTGTAGCTTTAGAGGCAGTCCCGAAGATGGTAGTACCGTACCTTCCTCTCACTATGTTCTGCTTCAATACTGGGGAGGCGTGTTGAGTCTGCCGCTGGGATCTTCACTAGGATTGTCTTGACTCTGTAGATCCTGTTGGGAAGAGCTGACATCTGCTGAACAATACCGAGTCAACCTATGAAGAAACATGGAGGAAGTCTGCATTGCTGTTGGTCTTCTGTGATTTCTTTTGTCAGCGTGTTGTAGACCTCCTCACATCGATCTTGTGCGTAAGTGTTTAGATTTACACCTCAGTGTGTCATTTTTGATGCTGATATCAATGATGTGTTTGTAACTTTAAATTCGAGGTGTTCACCGTTAGTATAGAAGAGAGTTGAGAATCATTTTCAAGCCCATTCATTAGCACGGTGATTAAGTCTTCCACAACCTGTGATGAGGCTCTGTTCTGCCTCGGGCTGTCTCTTCAGGCCTGGGATCCCTGGTCAGGAAGGTAGAGCCAGATCCAGTCCCCTGGGTGTTCACGGCACTCTTGATCCTACCGTCCCCCGGGGAGTGGAGGGTTTTGTGGGCTGTAAGCAGCGAAGAACCGCCACCGCCCCACTCTCCCCAGTTTGTTGCTGCGTCCCCGCTGTCCCCATCCGCGAGAACGCTTGGTGCCGCTGTTCGCAAACCAGTCGGCTAAACGACTTTTCACATCTGATCCCGTGATCGTCTGTTTTCTTTGCACTCCAGACGAAACCTAAAATCTGCAGATTTAGTTTCACATACACAATACTGCTACCACCTTGTATGGGCAGAACTTTCCGTGGACTCTACCCCCCCTTCTGCTCTGGGGAGACTTTGGCCAGGAGGGCCAATGGCCCTGGGAGGCCACCGTCAAGCTGTTCCCTTCTGTGAAGGAATTTCCGACCCGGCGACATGATGCAGGGAGCTCAGCCTCCAGGCGTCCTCTATGGGGAATGTGGATCTGAGAATTTCTGCCTGTTCTTCCAAGGGGATACGCAGGGAAGGGGAATTCATGCGACCCACGGTGGACATGTCCTGTGGTTTGCCTCCGACGACAAAGGGAGAGGCAAGCCCTGGCTGAGCTCCCTTCCTGTGACAGCCAGGGAGAGCCAACGCTACGGAGAGATGCCACAGCCTCGGAACAAATGCGTGGCTGGGAGTGTACAGCCGAGTCAAGGGAAGGAGCACAGGCCTGTGAGACCAGAGCCAGCCTTGGGTCCTGCTCCAAATCCCAGAGAGGTGATCTGCAGTGTCCTGGAAAGGGAGGAGCTGGCTCGATCTCGGTGGTTCTTCTTTTATGATCGGAGTTTCGTGGGTGCAGGGGAATGTGCTGGAGTGGACCCCACATCCCCGGCTCTGCCTTGAGCATGAGGAAGAGCCATGGGGCTCTTATCCCCCAGTTCTGTGCCGGGGAAAGAAAGAGGCTTCCAGAAAATTCCCAAGGACTGAACTTGACTGTGAGCTCCCCGTGAGGCTGGGCCTGGAGGGAGCAGAAGCAGATACTGATAAGCCTTCCAGAACCGTGACTTCCCGCACAGGTCACACGCACATCCGTGGACACACACCATTCCTCACAACCACAGGGCAGACGCACGAGGTCAGGCGATTACCCTTCTCATGGGCTCCCCTCCCACAGCATCCGTTACGAGAAGTTGCATGACTGGGAGATACATTTAAGTACTCGTATATATCTTTAGCTGCTCTTCTGCTCTTTACTGTTACGTCTTCTCAAGCCGAGGAATATTTCCCGAGACGACCTTGAAGAAATTAATTGGAAATCTGAAGACTAAGGAGGGACTGCGCTACGATGACGTGTATGTCCACATGCAGATCTGGAAAAAGTCGCAGGCTTAGTACAATCCACTAAAGTAGACTTTTGGTGCTCACGTAACTCAGTCATGCTTTTCTCTGCCTTCACACTGCACGTGTCATGATAGGGACTGGATAGGTCCTGTGATAGGTATTGGAGACTAAGCGGTGACACTGACAGGGAGACGCTTGAGCAGAGACCTGAAGGGAAGGAGGGAGACCAGCACGTGGGTCTCACAGGACAGGGATTCAAGGCGGAGAGAAGAGGAAACGTCAAGCCCTGGGGCAGGAGCATCTTGGCGCACTCGTGGAGCAGGAAGGAGGCCTGCGAGGCTGGGGCAGAGCGCGTGAGGGCCCAGCTGTGCAGTTCGACCGGGGAGGTAAGCGGGGGTCAGATCCCGTAGGGCTCCTGGGGCATGGGTGTGTTTGACTTGCACTCTGATGAGTGGAAAGCTGCTGGGGGCGTGAGCTGAGGACGGACCTGACTGGATCCTCTGGAGCTGGGTGGAGAACCGACTGCACGGCTGAGGGCAGGAGAAGGAGCTTGGTTAGGAGCAGCCACGCTCATGTTGTCAAAAGGTGAAGGCGACTCTGAACAGGTAGGGTAGCGGGAGGCAAGGAATGGCCGGATGAGGGCATTACTCTGATGCTGGGAATGAAGGCTTTGCCGATGGGGTGGAGGTGAAGAGGAGAGAGGGGAGAGGTCAAGAAAGACCACAAAGCTGGGGCCTGAACCCCCGTCGGGGTGGAGTTGCCCACGTGGAAAAGAGGGAGAGCGGGTTCAGGGGAGAATTGGAGTATGGTGTGGGCTCGTTCGATGTCCACATGGGGACGTCACGGAGGCAGCTGGGTGGGTGTGAGTCCGGACTGGATGGCAAGGTGTGGAAAGGATAAATAAACGTGGAAGTCACGACAGCACAGATGTCATTGAAGTCCGGAGACTGGCTAAGGTCAGCAAGGGCTCAAAAGCGGTCCAGGATCTACGTCCTGGGTCAACACTGATGCTGAGAGGTTTGGGAGAAACACAGACGTCAGCGATGGAGACAGAGAAGGAAAGGCTACTGAGGTCAGAGAAACACGCCAGCCGACGACAAGACAATCCTCGAAAGAGTAGAATGGACCGAACCGGCAACGAAGTGATGGAAGCATTTCAAGGAGAAGGGACCGACTGTGTCGAATGCAGCCAAGAGAGTCAAGGGTGAGTGATGGACTTCTCCTACAACGGCACTGTGATAGTTACACAACTCTGCACTTGTACAGAGAAAAATCAGTGAATTGCGTATTTCGGTGTGTGAATTGATGACACTAAATTGTGCCTCAAGAAAACGGTTTCAAAATAAAAGGGCATTTAGCGTGTATCTACCCAGCATTTCTGCTCCCGGGTATTCTTCCCCCAAGGTAAATGAAACTACGTGCTTATAAGGCAGACGTATACGTGAATTTTCACAGCATCTCTGTTCATAACATACCACGCTTGAACTAACGCAGAAGTCCATTATTATGTGAAGGGCTGGACATTTTGGGATATATTTACATGAGGTCAAAATACTCAGCCTTCAAAGGAGGGCGTACTGCTTATTCAAATAAAAATATATAGATCTCAAAAAACATTGCTTTGAGCAAAACAGACAGACATCGAACCGTAGGCCGTGATTTACTTCCTTTTCATGAAGTTCTGCCACGACCCAACTGAAGGATGTCAACAGAAATGAAAACAGAGGCTGCGCATGTCGAGGGTGGTTGGGTCTCAATTGAAACGTTGCAGAGGGCTGTTTTCTGTAGTCATGGGAATGATTCATATAGGGGAGGGGGTTTGGACACTCTAGGGGTTCGTGAAGTGTCGAAGATTTGTCAAGTCATGCAGCTAATGTTGACACGTTTCACTCTATTTTCATTTGATTTGACTAAAAAGCGAAAAGAAAGAGGGAAATCAGAAGGAACACTGAACCGTCATGGAGCTACGCATAGTTTATTTACAGATCTCCCCCCAGCCCCACCATGTAAGTGACCTTTCCAGACTGTCAGTTGCCGGTCGGGTTCCAGGCGGAATGTCGGGAGCCGACATTTGTTGTGGCTGGTGTTGCCACGGTGACTGGGCAGAGCCCTGTGGTGGGTCAGTGCCATGGAGGGGCTGCCGTCTTCTGTGGAGCTGGGCTTTGGGCCGATCCTCGGCAAGCTGGGCAAGGTGGTGGTGGCGCTGCTGCCCGATGGCCTGAGTCCACGCCTCACTTGCCACAGCCTCCAGTGGGAGACAGTGATGCGCCCACCTGTCGTCGGTTTACTGGTGGGTCTCTTATTTCTCTTCAGACTTGTTCAGTCTGTTAGAAGTCGACGTTACGTGAGACGTGAAAAGCGGCTGGCAGAAGCAGTGGCTGCAGCGATTGAGGAGAAATGCCAGCTCATTGACAAGCTCAGCGCTGCTCAAGAGGAGTATATGGGGATCGACTCGTCTTCAGAGAACGCCAGGCTAGAGAGAGAGTCGCTAAATATACCCGGCCTCACAGACGCTTCCCGAAAGGTGACGAGGACCAACTCAGTGCTGATGGAGGAATTAACTGGCCTGGTTCGAGAACTGAAGGCAGAGAGAGCCAAACGGTCGAAAGAAGAAGGAGAGATGGCCGAGATGCTAAAAGCGCTCGCGTCCATAGAAGCGGTCGTGAGATCCAGCACGTCACGAGGAGCTTTGCCAAAGCTGCCCGGAGGCCGAGAGCCAAGCCCTGCTGGTCCCTTCCCCGGCGGTGGGCCTGGGTCTTAAAGCGGGGCTGTTCTCTCCCCCTCCACGCAGGCCTCCCAAGCCGCCTGGCTGCCTCCAGCCAGCTGGACCTCCATCGGAGCGTTCCTGAGGCCAGTGGATGCAGGGGAGCCCCTTCGCTGGGCTGGAGATCCTCTACCTTCGCCTGCTGGACACCGCAGACGGCTCCTTCGCGGTCAGTTCCTCCAAATCGACAGACTTTTGGAATTCCTAGAGCACACCAAGAAAAGTGGGACTTTGTTTCACTTCACGGACTGTTTGGATTATCCCTCGTTAGTAGTGAAGAAGAGCCTGATCTTTTCCTTAAATTGAACCTTCATCAAACTACCTTTCTCTAGACGATATTGTGTAAATATTATGTATATATTAAACTTCAGTGAATTATTAACGGTGTCTGTCTCAGTGTTGCATTGAAAGTTGTAAATGTGCGCCATGTAGCAGTCAAGACTTTTAGCAATCGACAGCAGTCTTGTTTCAGAGTAGTATTCCCAACAGTCGCGACTCACAAGTCGAAGGAGCTTTCTTGGACTAAGT
This sequence comes from Diceros bicornis minor, assembly GCF_020826845.1. Classification (NCBI taxonomy): domain Eukaryota; kingdom Metazoa; phylum Chordata; class Mammalia; order Perissodactyla; family Rhinocerotidae; genus Diceros; species Diceros bicornis. Next base: position 55,771,564 of record NC_080752.1, read on the forward strand.
ATGTAGTGGTTAGAAAAAGAAAAAGCTGATCGATCTCTTTGGGGATCAAGTTAGATTGCCTGGTTAGAGAGAGGTTTGCCTTCTTTTGTGACTTGATTCTAATGTGGCAACGGCTAAACAATTTTCAAGAAACAAATGATAAACTACGTGGAGGTTTGTCCTTGCACTACACGAAGGCCGAGGGAGAGTTTACTGATGAAGAGGAAATCACCTTTGACATCTGGGGGGAACCTCCTCGTTGCTGCCCTCGGCCCCCTCTACTCACCAGCTAACGCTCCACACTGGAAAGCTGAGGGAAGTCTCAGGGGTTTCTCTCCCATGTGACGAAGTGAGGGTCTCGATCATTCCTAGTTTCACTCACAGATAATGTCCCCCAGTTAGGCAACGAGCACCAGCTGCGGATGACTCTAGTGGCAGGAAAGCAGCAAGTGGCAGTTGGAGCAAATAGGAGGGGTCACATGAGACAAATGGCAGAGACAGCATCAGCAGCACAGAAAGGATTTCTCCTCTTAAGTCGAGAGAAAGCAACAAACGAAAAACCTGTGCTTGCCTTGGCATCAGAGCAATGAAGACTAGAATGCGAGAGCCTGCCCTTGTGTTGCTGACATTTTAGGAAGGACAGGCAGGTGCTAAAGAATCAAATTGAGTAGAAGACATGGCATATTAGGTGATAACGAATGTTCTGGAGAAGAATAAACAAGGCAGGGTAAGGGGTGATGGGTGTGGGAATGGGGGGCACACTTGCCTAGACACACACTCTCGGTGGGAGTGGTCACCTGAGCACTGAGGAGCCCTGGAGGAGAGCTCTGTAGGCAGGGGGGGCAGAACGGGCCATGGCTCTGAAGGCGGCATGAGCACGGTGAGTGTGAGAAGCGACCAGGAGCCAGAGTGGCCCGAGTGCAGTGAGTGAAGCCAGAGAGAAGGGGGTCAAGGCCATCAGGGGTCAGAAGGTGGAGGGAGTCGAATCCACCGTAAAGAGTTTGGTTTCCCTTTCAGAGGACAGAAGCTGCCATGGGGAAGAGGAGAACAGAGGGAAACCTGTGGGAGAGCATGGCAGGGACTCGAGGCTGAGGATGGTGAAGGCTGCCCCCGGGCAGCGGTGGAGGTGGAGACGGAGAGATGGGGTGGGATCCGGGACCTGTCCTGCAGGCAGAGACCGTGAGACGTGCTGATGCCTGTGGGTGTGAGAAAAGAGAGGCGTCGGCATGGGGACGGGAGCCCCAGGTGAGGGGTGGTGTCCTTCAGCGAGATGGGGGGAATGGCAGAGGAGTGCCTTTGGACGGGAAATCAGAGTGGGTCTCTGTGAGAGTTAGGTTTCAGGGCCCCTCAGCCAGCAGAGTAGAAATACCGAATGTTCGGAGGAGACAGGTGTCTGCGCTCAGAGGAGCGTTCACGGCTGCAGATAGAAGTACGCAGGGGCATCGGGGAGGGAAGTTCCCGTAGCAGAGACGATGTCCAAGGGCCGAGAAGATGCCACAGGGTAGACTCCATGGGCCTGTTTGCGGCGAGAGCCCATCTTACAGATGCAGAAGCTGAGGCCCAGAGAAGTGAAGTGAATATTTACCTCTTCCTTTCTCTGGAGTGGAAGGGTCAGTAATCAGCCCAGGCCTGCCTCTGGTGTCCTGGGCTTGGAGGCCTCACAGATGAAAACAGTAGAGAACAGAAGCCAGGTGTCCCATGGGAGCCAGGTGACCAGGGGAGCACAGGAAGCCTCAAGCAGCTGTCTTGAAGGTCCACTGAGCCTGAATCCATTTGTGGGGTTGGGGGGTGGTGGGGGCGGGTCGAGGGGGCTGGGAGGCCCTAAAAGATGGTGTGTGTAGCTGGCGTGGGTTTTATGGTGGCATTTCTAGGGGACAGAGATGAAGCTGGCCTCTCTTCTTTCCTCTTGATACTTCTCCTGTCCCCATTTCTTTCTTTGTTTTTGGCAGGGAGGGCCCGGGGGTGATGCCAGTTCTCAGGTTTTAGGGCAGCTCCTCGCTCTGGAAGCGGGGTTGCCTTTTAGAGCCAGGAGGAAGGGCCGAGAGGCCCAGACGTCGCTCCGGGCTCGAGGGCCTCACACGTTGCCATTTGTGGATGCGTCGTGAGGCTCCTCCTCAGAACCAGGGCTGCTCAAGGAAGAGCTCACTTCCTAACACGCGGAAGAATACTTGCCACAGTGGCTTGAAATGGGCCTCTCGAGGTGACATTTCGGTGACTTTTTCCCCTTCCTGAAGACGCATATAATTTTTACATTCCAAACGGGTATAGAACTGTACCTGGTGAAGAAAACAGATCTTTGAAGGCGCTAACCTCGAAAGCTCCCTAGGTGTCAGTGACCGAGGGAGGAGGGGGTTCTTCTCACCTCCGTCTTGCCTTTGAGAGAGGAGCGGCGTGTTTCCACTTTTGTGAACTTCCGGGAACCCCGCTGCCACCCCGATCCCTGGTTTGGCTGGGAAGGTGGGAGGTGGCGAGGCAAACATCCCGTCACCAGCGAATCCCGTCGAAGGCCGCGCTTGGAAAATGAGTCTGCAAAGAAACAGTTCACGCCACGCGTGGAGCCCTTGACCATGGTGTGGCGAACGTGCTCAGAGCCCAGAGGTGGGCAGGGGTGGACGGGGACGAGCGACTCCTTCTCCACTTGGGCCCTCCTGACCACCTGCAGCTCTAGGGGAACCCCCCCAAAGGGCCCCCGCTCAGTGCGGCTCCTGTGCCATGCCACGGTGCACCCCACTTCCGTGGGCACCTCTTATTAAATGTGTGCCCAGATGGTCCCTGAGGATGGGGCCCCGCCTGTTGTCCCCACCTAGAAGTCCAGCCCCGGGAGGCAGGCTGCGGTCCTGCGCTGGACTGAATGTCCACTGTCTGGAACGGGGACTGCGGCTTTGGCGGCTCACAGGTCAGATTTACAGGAGGAAGGGAAGGGCCTGGCTGCCCGCAGTGCCAGCTCCTGGTGCTCTGTCACCCCACACTCACACAGCAGTGCCCTCCCCTCCTCCGTGCCGTGCTTCCTGCTGTCGCCTCCCTCAGGCTGCAGGGGCCTCTCTTCCCACCTGCCTCCAACCTTCAAGTCCTCCCTGTCCTTCAAGGCCTCGTCCAGATGCCACTCCCTCTGGACAAGCCGCCCCCTGCCGCCCCCCCCCGCCCCCCCCGCCACCGCCACCCGCCACCCCGCCCTCCCCGCCTCCTAATTACCCCATCACGTGCCCCCTCCTCACTGACTGTTTCCAGGAGGCCCACCACCACCACACACACCCTTTATCGAGTAGTGTAGCTTTAGAGGCAGTCCCGAAGATGGTAGTACCGTACCTTCCTCTCACTATGTTCTGCTTCAATACTGGGGAGGCGTGTTGAGTCTGCCGCTGGGATCTTCACTAGGATTGTCTTGACTCTGTAGATCCTGTTGGGAAGAGCTGACATCTGCTGAACAATACCGAGTCAACCTATGAAGAAACATGGAGGAAGTCTGCATTGCTGTTGGTCTTCTGTGATTTCTTTTGTCAGCGTGTTGTAGACCTCCTCACATCGATCTTGTGCGTAAGTGTTTAGATTTACACCTCAGTGTGTCATTTTTGATGCTGATATCAATGATGTGTTTGTAACTTTAAATTCGAGGTGTTCACCGTTAGTATAGAAGAGAGTTGAGAATCATTTTCAAGCCCATTCATTAGCACGGTGATTAAGTCTTCCACAACCTGTGATGAGGCTCTGTTCTGCCTCGGGCTGTCTCTTCAGGCCTGGGATCCCTGGTCAGGAAGGTAGAGCCAGATCCAGTCCCCTGGGTGTTCACGGCACTCTTGATCCTACCGTCCCCCGGGGAGTGGAGGGTTTTGTGGGCTGTAAGCAGCGAAGAACCGCCACCGCCCCACTCTCCCCAGTTTGTTGCTGCGTCCCCGCTGTCCCCATCCGCGAGAACGCTTGGTGCCGCTGTTCGCAAACCAGTCGGCTAAACGACTTTTCACATCTGATCCCGTGATCGTCTGTTTTCTTTGCACTCCAGACGAAACCTAAAATCTGCAGATTTAGTTTCACATACACAATACTGCTACCACCTTGTATGGGCAGAACTTTCCGTGGACTCTACCCCCCCTTCTGCTCTGGGGAGACTTTGGCCAGGAGGGCCAATGGCCCTGGGAGGCCACCGTCAAGCTGTTCCCTTCTGTGAAGGAATTTCCGACCCGGCGACATGATGCAGGGAGCTCAGCCTCCAGGCGTCCTCTATGGGGAATGTGGATCTGAGAATTTCTGCCTGTTCTTCCAAGGGGATACGCAGGGAAGGGGAATTCATGCGACCCACGGTGGACATGTCCTGTGGTTTGCCTCCGACGACAAAGGGAGAGGCAAGCCCTGGCTGAGCTCCCTTCCTGTGACAGCCAGGGAGAGCCAACGCTACGGAGAGATGCCACAGCCTCGGAACAAATGCATGGCTGGGAGTGTACAGCCGAGTCAAGGGAAGGAGCACAGGCCTGTGAGACCAGAGCCAGCCTTGGGTCCTGCTCCAAATCCCAGAGAGGTGATCTGCAGTGTCCTGGAAAGGGAGGAGCTGGCTCGATCTCGGTGGTTCTTCTTTTATGATCGGAGTTTCGTGGGTGCAGGGGAATGTGCTGGAGTGGACCCCACATCCCCGGCTCTGCCTTGAGCATGAGGAAGAGCCATGGGGCTCTTATCCCCCAGTTCTGTGCCGGGGAAAGAAAGAGGCTTCCAGAAAATTCCCAAGGACTGAACTTGACTGTGAGCTCCCCGTGAGGCTGGGCCTGGAGGGAGCAGAAGCAGATACTGATAAGCCTTCCAGAACCGTGACTTCCCGCACAGGTCACACGCACATCCGTGGACACACACCATTCCTCACAACCACAGGGCAGACGCACGAGGTCAGGCGATTACCCTTCTCATGGGCTCCCCTCCCACAGCATCCGTTACGAGAAGTTGCATGACTGGGAGATACATTTAAGTACTCGTATATATCTTTAGCTGCTCTTCTGCTCTTTACTGTTACGTCTTCTCAAGCCGAGGAATATTTCCCGAGACGACATTGAAGAAATTAATTGGAAATCTGAAGACTAAGGAGGGACTGCGCTACGATGACGTGTATGTCCACATGCAGATCTGGAAAAAGTCGCAGGCTTAGTACAATCCACTAAAGTAGACTTTTGGTGCTCACGTAACTCAGTCATGCTTTTCTCTGCCTTCACACTGCACGTGTCATGATAGGGACTGGATAGGTCCTGTGATAGGTATTGGAGACTAAGCGGTGACACTGACAGGGAGACGCTTGAGCAGAGACCTGAAGGGAAGGAGGGAGACCAGCACGTGGGTCTCACAGGACAGGGATTCAAGGCGGAGAGAAGAGGAAACGTCAAGCCCTGGGGCAGGAGCATCTTGGCGCACTCGTGGAGCAGGAAGGAGGCCTGCGAGGCTGGGGCAGAGCGCGTGAGGGCCCAGCTGTGCAGTTCGACCGGGGAGGTAAGCGGGGGTCAGATCCCGTAGGGCTCCTGGGGCATGGGTGTGTTTGACTTGCACTCTGATGAGTGGAAAGCTGCTGGGGGCGTGAGCTGAGGACGGACCTGACTGGATCCTCTGGAGCTGGGTGGAGAACCGACTGCACGGCTGAGGGCAGGAGAAGGAGCTTGGTTAGGAGCAGCCACGCTCATGTTGTCAAAAGGTGAAGGCGACTCTGAACAGGTAGGGTAGCGGGAGGCAAGGAATGGCCGGATGAGGGCATTACTCTGATGCTGGGAATGAAGGCTTTGCCGATGGGGTGGAGGTGAAGAGGAGAGAGGGGAGAGGTCAAGAAAGACCACAAAGCTGGGGCCTGAACCCCCGTCGGGGTGGAGTTGCCCACGTGGAAAAGAGGGAGAGCGGGTTCAGGGGAGAATTGGAGTATGGTGTGGGCTCGTTCGATGTCCACATGGGGACGTCACGGAGGCAGCTGGGTGGGTGTGAGTCCGGACTGGATGGCAAGGTGTGGAAAGGATAAATAAACGTGGAAGTCACGACAGCACAGATGTCATTGAAGTCCGGAGACTGGCTAAGGTCAGCAAGGGCTCAAAAGCGGTCCAGGATCTACGTCCTGGGTCAACACTGATGCTGAGAGGTTTGGGAGAAACACAGACGTCAGCGATGGAGACAGAGAAGGAAAGGCAACTGAGGTCAGAGAAACACGCCAGCCGACGACAAGACAATCCTCGAAAGAGTAGAATGGACCGAACCGGCAACGAAGTGATGGAAGCATTTCAAGGAGAAGGGACCGACTGTGTCAAATGCAGCCAAGAGAGTCAAGGGTGAGTGATGGACTTCTCCTACAACGGCACTGTGATAGTTACACAACTCTGCACTTGTACAGAGAAAAATCAGTGAATTGCGTATTTCGGTGTGTGAATTGATGACACTAAATTGTGCCTCAAGAAAACGGTTTCAAAATAAAAGGGCATTTAGCGTGTATCTACCCAGCATTTCTGCTCCCGGGTATTCTTCCCCCAAGGTAAATGAAACTACGTGCTTATAAGGCAGACGTATACGTGAATTTTCACAGCATCTCTGTTCATAACATACCACGCTTGAACTAACGCAGAAGTCCATTATTATGTGAAGGGCTGGACATTTTGGGATATATTTACATGAGGTCAAAATACTCAGCCTTCAAAGGAGGGCGTACTGCTTATTCAAATAAAAATATATAGATCTCAAAAAACATTGCTTTGAGCAAAACAGACAGACATCGAACCGTAGGCCGTGATTTACTTCCTTTTCATGAAGTTCTGCCACGACCCAACTGAAGGATGTCAACAGAAATGAAAACAGAGGCTGCGCATGTCGAGGGTGGTTGGGTCTCAATTGAAACGTTGCAGAGGGCTGTTTTCTGTAGTCATGGGAATGATTCATATAGGGGAGGGGGTTTGGACACTCTAGGGGTTCGTGAAGTGTCGAAGATTTGTCAAGTCATGCAGCTAATGTTGACACGTTTCACTCTATTTTCATTTGATTTGACTAAAAAGCGAAAAGAAAGAGGGAAATCAGAAGGAACACTGAACCGTCATGGAGCTACGCATAGTTTATTTACAGATCTCCCCCCAGCCCCACCATGTAAGTGACCTTTCCAGACTGTCAGTTGCCGGTCGGGTTCCAGGCGGAATGTCGGGAGCCGACATTTGTTGTGGCTGGTGTTGCCACGGTGAGTGGGCAGAGCCCTGTGGTGGGTCAGTGCCATGGAGGGGCTGCCGTCCTCTGTGGAGCTGGGCTTTGGGCCGATCCTCGGCAAGCTGGGCAAGGTGGTGGTGGCGCTGCTGCCCGATGGCCTGAGTCCACGCCTCACTTGCCACAGCCTCCAGTGGGAGACAGTGATGCGCCCACCTGTCGTCGGTTTACTGGTGGGTCTCTTATTTCTCTTCAGACTTGTTCAGTCTGTTAGAAGTCGACGTTACGTGAGACGTGAAAAGCGGCTGGCAGAAGCAGTGGCTGCAGCGATTGAGGAGAAATGCCAGCTCATTGACAAGCTCAGCGCTGCTCAAGAGGAGTATATGGGGATCGACTCGTCTTCAGAGAACGCCAGGCTAGAGAGAGAGTCGCTAAATATACCCGGCCTCACAGACGCTTCCCGAAAGGTGACGAGGACCAACTCAGTGCTGATGGAGGAATTAACTGGCCTGGTTCGAGAACTGAAGGCAGAGAGAGCCAAACGGTCGAAAGAAGAAGGAGAGATGGCCGAGATGCTAAAAGCGCTCGCGTCCATAGAAGCGGTCGTGAGATCCAGCACGTCACGAGGAGCTTTGCCAAAGCTGCCCGGAGGCCGAGAGCCAAGCCCTGCTGGTCCCTTCCCCGGCGGTGGGCCTGGGTCTTAAAGCGGGGCTGTTCTCTCCCCCTCCACGCAGGCCTCCCAAGCCGCCTGGCTGCCTCCAGCCAGCTGGACCTCCATCGGAGCGTTCCTGAGGCCAGTGGATGCAGGGGAGCCCCTTCGCTGGGCTGGAGATCCTCTACCTTCGCCTGCTGGACACCGCAGACGGCTCCTTCGCGGTCAGTTCCTCCAAATCGACAGACTTTTGGAATTCCTAGAGCACACCAAGAAAAGTGGGACTTTGTTTCACTTCACGGACTGTTTGGATTATCCCTCGTTAGTAGTGAAGAAGAGCCTGATCTTTTCCTTAAATTGAACCTTCATCAAACTACCTTTCTCTAGACGATATTGTGTAAATATTATGTATATATTAAACTTCAGTGAATTATTAACGGTGTCTGTCTCAGTGTTGCATTGAAAGTTGTAAATGTGCGCCATGTAGCAGTCAAGACTTTTAGCAATCGACAGCAGTCTTGTTTCAGAGTAGTATTCCCAACAGTCGCGACTCACAAGTCGAAGGAGCTTTCTTGGACTAAGTGTGTAGTGGTTAGAAAAAGAAAAAGCTGATCGATCTCTTTGGGGATCAAGTTAGATTGCCTGGTTAGAGAGAGGTTTGCCTTCTTTTGTGACTTGATTCTAATGTGGCAACGGCTAAACAATTTTCAAGAAACAAATGATAAACTACGTGGAGGTTTGTCCTTGCACTACACGAAGGCCGAGGGAGAGTTTACTGATGAAGAGGAAATCACCTTTGACATCTGGGGGGAACCTCCTCGTTGCTGCCCTCGGCCCCCTCTACTCACCAGCTAACGCTCCACACTGGAAAGCTGAGGGAAGTCTCAGGGGTTTCTCTCCCATGTGACGAAGTGAGGGTCTCGATCATTCCTAGTTTCACTCACAGATAATGTCCCCCAGTTAGGCAACGAGCACCAGCTGCGGATGACTCTAGTGGCAGGAAAGCAGCAAGTGGCAGTTGGAGCAAATAGGAGGGGTCACATGAGACAAATGGCAGAGACAGCATCAGCAGCACAGAAAGGATTTCTCCTCTTAAGTCGAGAGAAAGCAACAAACCAAAAACCTGTGCTTGCCTTGGCATCAGAGCAATGAAGACTAGAATGCGAGAGCCTGCCCTTGTGTTGCTGACATTTTAGGAAGGACAGGCAGGTGCTAAAGAATCAAATTGAGTAGAAGACATGGCATATTAGGTGATAACGAATGTTCTGGAGAAGAATAAACAAGGCAGGGTAAGGGGTGATGGGTGTGGGAATGGGGGGCACACTTGCCTAGACACACACTCTCGGTGGGAGTGGTCACCTGAGCACTGAGGAGCCCTGGAGGAGAGCTCTGTAGGCAGGGGGGGCAGAACGGGCCATGGCTCTGAAGGCGGCATGAGCACGGTGAGTGTGAGAAGCGACCAGGAGCCAGAGTGGCCCGAGTGCAGTGAGTGAAGCCAGAGAGAAGGGGGTCAAGGCCATCAGGGGTCAGAAGGTGGAGGGAGTCGAATCCACCGTAAAGAGTTTGGTTTCCCTTTCAGAGGACAGAAGCTGCCATGGGGAAGAGGAGAACAGAGGGAAACCTGTGGGAGAGCATGGCAGGGACTCGAGGCTGAGGATGGTGAAGGCTGCCCCCGGGCAGCGGTGGAGGTGGAGACGGAGAGATGGGGTGGGATCCGGGACCTGTCCTGCAGGCAGAGACCGTGAGACGTGCTGATGCCTGTGGGTGTGAGAAAAGAGAGGCGTCGGCATGGGGACGGGAGCCCCAGGTGAGGGGTGGTGTCCTTCAGCGAGATGGGGGGAATGGCAGAGGAGTGCCTTTGGACGGGAAATCAGAGTGGGTCTCTGTGAGAGTTAGGTTTCAGGGCCCCTCAGCCAGCAGAGTAGAAATACCGAATGTTCGGAGGAGACAGGTGTCTGCGCTCAGAGGAGCGTTCACGGCTGCAGATAGAAGTACGCAGGGGCATCGGGGAGGGAAGTTCCCGTAGCAGAGACGATGTCCAAGGGCCGAGAAGATGCCACAGGGTAGACTCCATGGGCCTGTTTGCGGCGAGAGCCCATCTTACAGATGCAGAAGCTGAGGCCCAGAGAAGTGAAGTGAATATTTACCTCTTCCTTTCTCTGGAGTGGAAGGGTCAGTAATCAGCCCAGGCCTGCCTCTGGTGTCCTGGGCTTGGAGGCCTCACAGATGAAAACAGTAGAGAACAGAAGCCAGGTGTCCCATGGGAGCCAGGTGACCAGGGGAGCACAGGAAGCCTCAAGCAGCTGTCTTGAAGGTCCACTGAGCCTGAATCCATTTGTGGGGTTGGGGGTGGTGGGGGCGGGTCGAGGGGGCTGGGAGGCCCTAAAAGATGGTGTGTGTAGCTGGCGTGGGTTTTATGGTGGCATTTCTAGGGGACAGAGATGAAGCTGGCCTCTCTTCTTTCCTCTTGATACTTCTCCTGTCCCCATTTCTTTCTTTGTTTTTGGCAGGGAGGGCCCGGGGGTGATGCCAGTTCTCAGGTTTTAGGGCAGCTCCTCGCTCTGGAAGCGGGGTTGCCTTTTAGAGCCAGGAGGAAGGGCCGAGAGGCCCAGACGTCGCTCCGGGCTCGAGGGCCTCACACGTTGCCATTTGTGGATGCGTCGTGAGGCTCCTCCTCAGAACCAGGGCTGCTCAAGGAAGAGCTCACTTCCTAACACGCGGAAGAATACTTGCCACAGTGGCTTGAAATGGGCCTCTCGAGGTGACATTTCGGTGACTTTTTCCCCTTCCTGAAGACGCATATAATTTTTACATTCCAAACGGGTATAGAACTGTACCTGGTGAAGAAAACAGATCTTTGAAGGCGCTAACCTCGAAAGCTCCCTAGGTGTCAGTGACCGAGGGAGGAGGGGGTTCTTCTCACCTCCGTCTTGCCTTTGAGAGAGGAGCGGCGTGTTTCCACTTTTGTGAACTTCCGGGAACCCCGCTGCCACCCCGATCCCTGGTTTGGCTGGGAAGGTGGGAGGTGGCGAGGCAAACATCCCGTCACCAGCGAATCCCGTCGAAGGCCGCGCTTGGAAAATGAGTCTGCAAAGAAACAGTTCACGCCACGCGTGGAGCCCTTGACCATGGTGTCGCGAACGTGCTCAGAGCCCAGAGGTGGGCAGGGGTGGACGGGGACGAGCGACTCCTTCTCCACTTGGGCCCTCCTGACCACCTGCAGCTCTAGGGGAACCCCCCCAAAGGGCCCCCGCTCAGTGCGGCTCCTGTGCCATGCCACGGTGCACCCCACTTCCGTGGGCACCTCTTATTAAATGTGTGCCCAGATGGTCCCTGAGGATGGGGCCCCGCCTGTTGTCCCCACCTAGAAGTCCAGCCCCGGGAGGCAGGCTGCGGTCCTGCGCTGGACTGAATGTCCACTGTCTGGAACGGGGACTGCGGCTTTGGCGGCTCACAGGTCAGATTTACAGGAGGAAGGGAAGGGCCTGGCTGCCCGCAGTGCCAGCTCCTGGTGCTCTGTCACCCCACACTCACACAGCAGTGCCCTCCCCTCCTCCGTGCCGTGCTTCCTGCTGTCGCCTCCCTCAGGCTGCAGGGGCCTCTCTTCCCACCTGCCTCCAACCTTCAAGTCCTCCCTGTCCTTCAAGGCCTCGTCCAGATGCCACTCCCTCTGGACAAGCCGCCCCCTGCCGCCCCCCCCGCCCCCCCGCCACCGCCACCGCCACCCCCGCCCTCCCCGCCTCCTAATTACCCCATCACGTGCCCCCTCCTCACTGACTGTTTCCAGGAGGCCCACCACCACCACACACACCCTTTATCGAGTAGTGTAGCTTTAGAGGCAGTCCCGAAGATGGTAGTACCGTACCTTCCTCTCACTATGTTCTGCTTCAATACTGGGGAGGCGTGTTGAGTCTGCCGCTGGGATCTTCACTAGGATTGTCTTGACTCTGTAGATCCTGTTGGGAAGAGCTGACATCTGCTGAACAATACCGAGTCAACCTATGAAGAAACATGGAGGAAGTCTGCATTGCTGTTGGTCTTCTGTGATTTCTTTTGTCAGCGTGTTGTAGACCTCCTCACATCGATCTTGTGCGTAAGTGTTTAGATTTACACCTCAGTGTGTCATTTTTGATGCTGATATCAATGATGTGTTTGTAACTTTAAATTCGAGGTGTTCACCGTTAGTATAGAAGAGAGTTGAGAATCATTTTCAAGCCCATTCATTAGCACGGTGATTAAGTCTTCCACAACCTGTGATGAGGCTCTGTTCTGCCTCGGGCTGTCTCTTCAGGCCTGGGATCCCTGGTCAGGAAGGTAGAGCCAGATCCAGTCCCCTGGGTGTTCACGGCACTCTTGATCCTACCGTCCCCCGGGGAGTGGAGGGTTTTGTGGGCTGTAAGCAGCGAAGAACCGCCACCGCCCCACTCTCCCCAGTTTGTTGCTGCGTCCCCGCTGTCCCCATCCGCGAGAACGCTTGGTGCCGCTGTTCGCAAACCAGTCGGCTAAACGACTTTTCACATCTGATCCCGTGATCGTCTGTTTTCTTTGCACTCCAGACGAAACCTAAAATCTGCAGATTTAGTTTCACATACACAATACTGCTACCACCTTGTATGGGCAGAACTTTCCGTGGACTCTACCCCCTCTTCTGCTCTGGGGAGACTTTGGCCAGGAGGGCCAATGGCCCTGGGAGGCCACCGTCAAGCTGTTCCCTTCTGTGAAGGAATTTCCGACCCGGCGACATGATGCAGGGAGCTCAGCCTCCAGGCGTCCTCTATGGGGAATGTGGATCTGAGAATTTCTGCCTGTTCTTCCAAGGGGATACGCAGGGAAGGGGAATTCATGCGACCCACGGTGGACATGTCCTGTGGTTTGCCTCCGACGACAAAGGGAGAGGCAAGCCCTGGCTGAGCTCCCTTCCTGTGACAGCCAGGGAGAGCCAACGCTACGGAGAGATGGCACAGCCTCGGAACAAATGCATGGCTGGGAGTGTACAGCCGAGTCAAGGGAAGGAGCACAGGCCTGTGAGACCAGAGCCAGCCTTGGGTCCTGCTCCAAATCCCAGAGAGGTGATCTGCAGTGTCCTGGAAAGGGAGGAGCTGGCTCGATCTCGGTGGTTCTTCTTTTATGATCGGAGTTTCGTGGGTGCAGGGGAATGTGCTGGAGTGGACCCCACATCCCCGGCTCTGCCTTGAGCATGAGGAAGAGCCATGGGGCTCTTATCCCCCAGTTCTGTGCCGGGGAAAGAAAGAGGCTTCCAGAAAATTCCCAAGGACTGAACTTGACTGTGAGCTCCCCGTGAGGCTGGGCCTGGAGGGAGCAGAAGCAGATACTGATAAGCCTTCCAGAACCGTGACTTCCCGCACAGGTCACACGCACATCCGTGGACACACACCATTCCTCACAACCACAGGGCAGACGCACGAGGTCAGGCGATTACCCTTCTCATGGGCTCCCCTCCCACAGCATCCGTTACGAGAAGTTGCATGACTGGGAGATACATTTAAGTACTCGTATATATCTTTAGCTGCTCTTCTGCTCTTTACTGTTACGTCTTCTCAAGCCGAGGAATATTTCCCGAGACGACCTTGAAGAAATTAATTGGAAATCTGAAGACTAAGGAGGGACTGCGCTACGATGACGTGTATGTCCACATGCAGATCTGGAAAAAGTCGCAGGCTTAGTACAATCCACTAAAGTAGACTTTTGGTGCTCACGTAACTCAGTCATGCTTTTCTCTGCCTTCACACTGCACGTGTCATGATGGGGACTGGATAGGTCCTGTGATAGGTATTGGAGACTAAGCGGTGACACTGACAGGGAGACGCTTGAGCAGAGACCTGAAGGGAAGGAGGGAGACCAGCACGTGGGTCTCACAGGACAGGGATTCAAGGCGGAGAGAAGAGGAAACGTCAAGCCCTGGGGCAGGAGCATCTTGGCGCACTCGTGGAGCAGGAAGGAGGCCTGCGAGGCTGGGGCAGAGCGCGTGAGGGCCCAGCTGTGCAGTTCGACCGGGGAGGTAAGCGGGGGTCAGATCCCGTAGGGCTCCTGGGGCATGGGTGTGTTTGACTTGCACTCTGATGAGTGGAAAGCTGCTGGGGGCGTGAGCTGAGGACGGACCTGACTGGATCCTCTGGAGCTGGGTGGAGAACCGACTGCACGGCTGAGGGCAGGAGAAGGAGCTTGGTTAGGAGCAGCCACGCTCATGTTGTCAAAAGGTGAAGGCGACTCTGAACAGGTAGGGTAGCGGGAGGCAAGGAATGGCCGGATGAGGGCATTACTCTGATGCTGGGAATGAAGGCTTTGCCGATGGGGTGGAGGTGAAGAGGAGAGAGGGGAGAGGTCAAGAAAGACCACAAAGCTGGGGCCTGAACCCCCGTCGGGGTGGAGTTGCCCACGTGGAAAAGAGGGAGAGCGGGTTCAGGGGAGAATTGGAGTATGGTGTGGGCTCGTTCGATGTCCACATGGGGACGTCACGGAGGCAGCTGGGTGGGTGTGAGTCCGGACTGGATGGCAAGGTGTGGAAAGGATAAATAAACGTGGAAGTCACGACAGCACAGATGTCATTGAAGTCCGGAGACTGGCTAAGGTCAGCAAGGGCTCAAAAGCGGTCCAGGATCTACGTCCTGGGTCAACACTGATGCTGAGAGGTTTGGGAGAAACACAGACGTCAGCGATGGAGACAGAGAAGGAAAGGCTACTGAGGTCAGAGAAACACGCCAGCCGACGACAAGACAATCCTCGAAAGAGTAGAATGGACCGAACCGGCAACGAAGTGATGGAAGCATTTCAAGGAGAAGGGACCGACTGTGTCGAATGCAGCCAAGAGAGTCAAGGGTGAGTGATGGACTTCTCCTACAACGGCACTGTGATAGTTACACAACTCTGCACTTGTACAGAGAAAAATCAGTGAATTGCGTATTTCGGTGTGTGAATTGATGACACTAAATTGTGCCTCAAGAAAACGGTTTCAAAATAAAAGGGCATTTAGCGTGTATCTACCCAGCATTTCTGCTCCCGGGTATTCTTCCCCCAAGGTAAATGAAACTACGTGCTTATAAGGCAGACGTATACGTGAATTTTCACAGCATCTCTGTTCATAACATACCACGCTTGAACTAACGCAGAAGTCCATTATTATGTGAAGGGCTGGACATTTTGGGATATATTTACATGAGGTCAAAATACTCAGCCTTCAAAGGAGGGCGTACTGCTTATTCAAATAAAAATATATAGATCTCAAAAAACATTGCTTTGAGCAAAACAGACAGACATCGAACCGTAGGCCGTGATTTACTTCCTTTTCATGAAGTTCTGCCACGACCCAACTGAAGGATGTCAACAGAAATGAAAACAGAGGCTGCGCATGTCGAGGGTGGTTGGGTCTCAATTGAAACGTTGCAGAGGACTGTTTTCTGTAGTCATGGGAATGATTCATATAGGGGAGGGGGTTTGGACACTCTAGGGGTTCGTGAAGTGTCGAAGATTTGTCAAGTCATGCAGCTAATGTTGACACGTTTCACTCTATTTTCATTTGATTTGACTAAAAAGCGAAAAGAAAGAGGGAAATCAGAAGGAACACTGAACCGTCATGGAGCTACGCATAGTTTATTTACAGATCTCCCCCCAGCCCCACCATGTAAGTGACCTTTCCAGACTGTCAGTTGCCGGTCGGGTTCCAGGCGGAATGTCGGGAGCCGACATTTGTTGTGGCTGGTGTTGCCACGGTGACTGGGCAGAGCCCTGTGGTGGGTCAGTGCCATGGAGGGGCTGCCGTCCTCTGTGGAGCTGGGCTTTGGGCCGATCCTCGGCAAGCTGGGCGAGGTGGTGGTGGCGCTGCTGCCCGATGGCCTGAGTCCACGCCTCACTTGCCACAGCCTCCAGTGGGAGACAGTGATGCGCCCACCTGTCGTCGGTTTACTGGTGGGTCTCTTATTTCTCTTCAGACTTGTTCAGTCTGTTAGAAGTCGACGTTACGTGAGACGTGAAAAGCGGCTGGCAGAAGCAGTGGCTGCAGCGATTGAGGAGAAATGCCAGCTCATTGACAAGCTCAGCGCTGCTCAAGAGGAGTATATGGGGATCGACTCGTCTTCAGAGAACGCCAGGCTAGAGAGAGAGTCGCTAAATATACCCGGCCTCACAGACGCTTCCCGAAAGGTGACGAGGACCAACTCAGTGCTGATGGAGGAATTAACTGGCCTGGTTCGAGAACTGAAGGCAGAGAGAGCCAAACGGTCGAAAGAAGAAGGAGAGATGGCCGAGATGCTAAAAGCGCTCGCGTCCATAGAAGCGGTCGTGAGATCCAGCACGTCACGAGGAGCTTTGCCAAAGCTGCCCGGAGGCCGAGAGCCAAGCCCTGCTGGTCCCTTCCCCGGCGGTGGGCCTGGGTCTTAAAGCGGGGCTGTTCTCTCCCCCTCCACGCAGGCCTCCCAAGCCGCCTGGCTGCCTCCAGCCAGCTGGACCTCCATCGGAGCGTTCCTGAGGCCAGTGGATGCAGGGGAGCCCCTTCGCTGGGCTGGAGATCCTCTACCTTCGCCTGCTGGACACCGCAGACGGCTCCTTCGCGGTCAGTTCCTCCAAATCGACAGACTTTTGGAATTCCTAGAGCACACCAAGAAAAGTGGGACTTTGTTTCACTTCACGGACTGTTTGGATTATCCCTCGTTAGTAGTGAAGAAGAGCCTGATCTTTTCCTTAAATTGAACCTTCATCAAACTACCTTTCTCTAGACGATATTGTGTAAATATTATGTATATATTAAACTTCAGTGAATTATTAACGGTGTCTGTCTCAGTGTTGCATTGAAAGTTGTAAATGTGCGCCATGTAGCAGTCAAGACTTTTAGCAATCGACAGCAGTCTTGTTTCAGAGTAGTATTCCCAACAGTCGCGACTCACAAGTCGAAGGAGCTTTCTTGGACTAAGTGTGTAGTGGTTAGAAAAAGAAAAAGCTGATCGATCTCTTTGGGGATCAAGTTAGATTGCCTGGTTAGAGAGAGGTTTGCCTTCTTTTGTGACTTGATTCTAATGTGGCAACGGCTAAACAATTTTCAAGAAACAAATGATAAACTACGTGGAGGTTTGTCCTTGCACTACACGAAGGCCGAGGGAGAGTTTACTGATGAAGAGGAAATCACCTTTGACATCTGGGGGGAACCTCCTCGTTGCTGCCCTCGGCCCCCTCTACTCACCAGCTAACGCTCCACACTGGAAAGCTGAGGGAAGTCTCAGGGGTTTCTCTCCCATGTGACGAAGTGAGGGTCTCGATCATTCCTAGTTTCACTCACAGATAATGTCCCCCAGTTAGGCAACGAGCACCAGCTGCGGATGACTCTAGTGGCAGGAAAGCAGCAAGTGGCAGTTGGAGCAAATAGGAGGGGTCACATGAGACAAATGGCAGAGACAGCATCAGCAGCACAGAAAGGATTTCTCCTCTTAAGTCGAGAGAAAGCAACAAACCAAAAACCTGTGCTTGCCTTGGCATCAGAGCAATGAAGACTAGAATGCGAGAGCCTGCCCTTGTGTTGCTGACATTTTAGGAAGGACAGGCAGGTGCTAAAGAATCAAATTGAGTAGAAGACATGGCATATTAGGTGATAACGAATGTTCTGGAGAAGAATAAACAAGGCAGGGTAAGGGGTGATGGGTGTGGGAATGGGGGGCACACTTGCCTAGACACACACTCTCGGTGGGAGTGGTCACCTGAGCACTGAGGAGCCCTGGAGGAGAGCTCTGTAGGCAGGGGGGGCAGAACGGGCCATGGCTCTGAAGGCGGCATGAGCACGGTGAGTGTGAGAAGCGACCAGGAGCCAGAGTGGCCCGAGTGCAGTGAGTGAAGCCAGAGAGAAGGGGGTCAAGGCCATCAGGGGTCAGAAGGTGGAGGGAGTCGAATCCACCGTAAAGAGTTTGGTTTCCCTTTCAGAGGACAGAAGCTGCCATGGGGAAGAGGAGAACAGAGGGAAACCTGTGGGAGAGCATGGCAGGGACTCGAGGCTGAGGATGGTGAAGGCTGCCCCCGGGCAGCGGTGGAGGTGGAGACGGAGAGATGGGGTGGGATCCGGGACCTGTCCTGCAGGCAGAGACCGTGAGACGTGCTGATGCCTGTGGGTGTGAGAAAAGAGAGGCGTCGGCATGGGGACGGGAGCCCCAGGTGAGGGGTGGTGTCCTTCAGCGAGATGGGGGGAATGGCAGAGGAGTGCCTTTGGACGGGAAATCAGAGTGGGCCTCTGTGAGAGTTAGGTTTCAGGGCCCCTCAGCCAGCAGAGTAGAAATACCGAATGTTCGGAGGAGACAGGTGTCTGCGCTCAGAGGAGCGTTCACGGCTGCAGATAGAAGTACGCAGGGGCATCGGGGAGGGAAGTTCCCGTAGCAGAGACGATGTCCAAGGGCCGAGAAGATGCCACAGGGTAGACTCCATGGGCCTGTTTGCGGCGAGAGCCCATCTTACAGATGCAGAAGCTGAGGCCCAGAGAAGTGAAGTGAATATTTACCTCTTCCTTTCTCTGGAGTGGAAGGGTCAGTAATCAGCCCAGGCCTGCCTCTGGTGTCCTGGGCTTGGAGGCCTCACAGATGAAAACAGTAGAGAACAGAAGCCAGGTGTCCCATGGGAGCCAGGTGACCAGGGGAGCACAGGAAGCCTCAAGCAGCTGTCTTGAAGGTCCACTGAGCCTGAATCCATTTGTGGGGTTGGGGGTGGTGGGGGCGGGTCGAGGGGGCTGGGAGGCCCTAAAAGATGGTGTGTGTAGCTGGCGTGGGTTTTATGGTGGCATTTCTAGGGGACAGAGATGAAGCTGGCCTCTCTTCTTTCCTCTTGATACTTCTCCTGTCCCCATTTCTTTCTTTGTTTTTGGCAGGGAGGGCCCGGGGGTGATGCCAGTTCTCAGGTTTTAGGGCAGCTCCTCGCTCTGGAAGCGGGGTTGCCTTTTAGAGCCAGGAGGAAGGGCCGAGAGGCCCAGACGTCGCTCCGGGCTCGAGGGCCTCACACGTTGCCATTTGTGGATGCGTCGTGAGGCTCCTCCTCAGAACCAGGGCTGCTCAAGGAAGAGCTCACTTCCTAACACGCGGAAGAATACTTGCCACAGTGGCTTGAAATGGGCCTCTCGAGGTGACATTTCGGTGACTTTTTCCCCTTCCTGAAGACGCATATAATTTTTACATTCCAAACGGGTATAGAACTGTACCTGGTGAAGAAAACAGATCTTTGAAGGCGCTAACCTCGAAAGCTCCCTAGGTGTCAGTGACCGAGGGAGGAGGGGGTTCTTCTCACCTCCGTCTTGCCTTTGAGAGAGGAGCGGCGTGTTTCCACTTTTGTGAACTTCCGGGAACCCCGCTGCCACCCCGATCCCTGGTTTGGCTGGGAAGGTGGGAGGTGGCGAGGCAAACATCCCGTCACCAGCGAATCCCGTCGAAGGCCGCGCTTGGAAAATGAGTCTGCAAAGAAACAGTTCACGCCACGCGTGGAGCCCTTGACCATGGTGTCGCGAACGTGCTCAGAGCCCAGAGGTGGGCAGGGGTGGACGGGGACGAGCGACTCCTTCTCCACTTGGGCCCTCCTGACCACCTGCAGCTCTAGGGGAACCCCCCCAAAGGGCCCCCGCTCAGTGCGGCTCCTGTGCCATGCCACGGTGCACCCCACTTCCGTGGGCACCTCTTATTAAATGTGTGCCCAGATGGTCCCTGAGGATGGGGCCCCGCCTGTTGTCCCCACCTAGAAGTCCAGCCCCGGGAGGCAGGCTGCGGTCCTGCGCTGGACTGAATGTCCACTGTCTGGAACGGGGACTGCGGCTTTGGCGGCTCACAGGTCAGATTTACAGGAGGAAGGGAAGGGCCTGGCTGCCCGCAGTGCCAGCTCCTGGTGCTCTGTCACCCCACACTCACACAGCAGTGCCCTCCCCTCCTCCGTGCCGTGCTTCCTGCTGTCGCCTCCCTCAGGCTGCAGGGGCCTCTCTTCCCACCTGCCTCCAACCTTCAAGTCCTCCCTGTCCTTCAAGGCCTCGTCCAGATGCCACTCCCTCTGGACAAGCCGCCCCCTGCCGCCCCCCCCCGCCCCCCCCGCCACCGCCACCGCCACCCCGCCCTCCCCGCCTCCTAATTACCCCATCACGTGCCCCCTCCTCACTGACTGTTTTCCAGGAGGCCCACCACCACCACACACACCCTTTATCGAGTAGTGTAGCTTTAGAGGCAGTCCCGAAGATGGTAGTACCGTACCTTCCTCTCACTATGTTCTGCTTCAATACTGGGGAGGCGTGTTGAGTCTGCCGCTGGGATCTTCACTAGGATTGTCTTGACTCTGTAGATCCTGTTGGGAAGAGCTGACATCTGCTGAACAATACCGAGTCAACCTATGAAGAAACATGGAGGAAGTCTGCATTGCTGTTGGTCTTCTGTGATTTCTTCTGTCAGCGTGTTGTAGACCTCCTCACATCGATCTTGTGCGTAAGTGTTTAGATTTACACCTGTGTGTGTCATTTTTGATGCTGATATCAATGATGTGTTTGTAACTTTAAATTCGAGGTGTTCACCGTTAGTATAGAAGAGAGTTGAGAATCATTTTCAAGCCCATTCATTAGCACGGTGATTAAGTCTTCCACAACCTGTGATGAGGCTCTGTTCTGCCTCGGGCTGTCTCTTCAGGCCTGGGATCCCTGGTCAGGAAGGTAGAGCCAGATCCAGTCCCCTGGGTGTTCACGGCACTCTTGATCCTACCGTCCCCCGGGGAGTGGAGGGTTTTGTGGGCTGTAAGCAGCGAAGAACCGCCACCGCCCCACTCTCCCCAGTTTGTTGCTGCGTCCCCGCTGTCCCCATCCGCGAGAACGCTTGGTGCCGCTGTTCGCAAACCAGTCGGCTAAACGACTTTTCACATCTGATCCCGTGATCGTCTGTTTTCTTTGCACTCCAGACGAAACCTAAAATCTGCAGATTTAGTTTCACATACACAATACTGCTACCACCTTGTATGGGCAGAACTTTCCGTGGACTCTAACCCCCCTTCTGCTCTGGGGAGACTTTGGCCAGGAGGGCCAATGGCCCTGGGAGGCCACCGTCAAGCTGTTCCCTTCTGTGAAGGAATTTCCGACCCGGCGACATGATGCAGGGAGCTCAGCCTCCAGGCGTCCTCTATGGGGAATGTGGATCTGAGAATTTCTGCCTGTTCTTCCAAGGGGATACGCAGGGAAGGGGAATTCATGCGACCCACGGTGGACATGTCCTGTGGTTTGCCTCCGACGACAAAGGGAGAGGCAAGCCCTGGCTGAGCTCCCTTCCTGTGACAGCCAGGGAGAGCCAACGCTACGGAGAGATGGCACAGCCTCGGAACAAATGCATGGCTGGGAGTGTACAGCCGAGTCAAGGGAAGGAGCACAGGCCTGTGAGACCAGAGCCAGCCTTGGGTCCTGCTCCAAATCCCAGAGAGGTGATCTGCAGTGTCCTGGAAAGGGAGGAGCTGGCTCGATCTCGGTGGTTCTTCTTTTATGATCGGAGTTTCGTGGGTGCAGGGGAATGTGCTGGAGTGGACCCCACATCCCCGGCTCTGCCTTGAGCATGAGGAAGAGCCATGGGGCTCTTATCCCCCAGTTCTGTGCCGGGGAAAGAAAGAGGCTTCCAGAAAATTCTCACGGATTGAACTTGACTGTGAGCTCCCCGTGAGGCTGGGCCTGGAGGGAGCAGAAGCAGATACTGATAAGCCTTCCAGAACCGTGACTTCCCGCACAGGTCACACGCACATCCGTGGACACACACCATTCCTCACAACCACAGGGCAGACGCACGAGGTCAGGCGATTACCCTTCTCATGGGCTCCCCTCCCACAGCATCCGTTACGAGAAGTTGCATGACTGGGAGATACATTTAAGTACTCGTATATATCTTTAGCTGCTCTTCTGCTCTTTACTGTTACGTCTTCTCAAGCCGAGGAATATTTCCCGAGACGACCTTGAAGAAATTAATTGGAAATCTGAAGACTAAGGAGGGACTGCGCTACGATGACGTGTATGTCCACATGCAGATCTGGAAAAAGTCGCAGGCTTAGTACAATCCACTAAAGTAGACTTTTGGTGCTCACGTAACTCAGTCATGCTTTTCTCTGCCTTCACACTGCACGTGTCATGATAGGGACTGGATAGGTCCTGTGATAGGTATTGGAGACTAAGCGGTGACACTGACAGGGAGACGCTTGAGCAGAGACCTGAAGGGAAGGAGGGAGACCAGCACGTGGGTCTCACAGGACAGGGATTCAAGGCGGAGAGAAGAGGAAACGTCAAGCCCTGGGGCAGGAGCATCTTGGCGCACTCGTGGAGCAGGAAGGAGGCCTGCGAGGCTGGGGCAGAGCGCGTGAGGGCCCAGCTGTGCAGTTCGACCGGGGAGGTAAGCGGGGGTCAGATCCCGTAGGGCTCCTGGGGCATGGGTGTGTTTGACTTGCACTCTGATGAGTGGAAAGCTGCTGGGGGCGTGAGCTGAGGACGGACCTGACTGGATCCTCTGGAGCTGGGTGGAGAACCGACTGCACGGCTGAGGGCAGGAGAAGGAGCTTGGTTAGGAGCAGCCACGCTCATGTTGTCAAAAGGTGAAGGCGACTCTGAACAGGTAGGGTAGCGGGAGGCAAGGAATGGCCGGATGAGGGCATTACTCTGATGCTGGGAATGAAGGCTTTGCCGATGGGGTGGAGGTGAAGAGGAGAGAGGGGAGAGGTCAAGAAAGACCACAAAGCTGGGGCCTGAACCCCCGTCGGGGTGGAGTTGCCCACGTGGAAAAGAGGGAGAGCGGGTTCAGGGGAGAATTGGAGTATGGTGTGGGCTCGTTCGATGTCCACATGGGGACGTCACGGAGGCAGCTGGGTGGGTGTGA
Source organism: Diceros bicornis minor (assembly GCF_020826845.1). Lineage (NCBI taxonomy): Eukaryota > Metazoa > Chordata > Mammalia > Perissodactyla > Rhinocerotidae > Diceros > Diceros bicornis. The sequence goes on from NC_080752.1 coordinate 55,794,169, forward strand.
GTCCGGACTGGATGGCAAGGTGTGGAAAGGATAAATAAACGTGGAAGTCACGACAGCACAGATGTCATTGAAGTCCGGAGACTGGCTAAGGTCAGCAAGGGCTCAAAAGCGGTCCAGGATCTACGTCCTGGGTCAACACTGATGCTGAGAGGTTTGGGAGAAACACAGACGTCAGCGATGGAGACAGAGAAGGAAAGGCTACTGAGGTCAGAGAAACACGCCAGCCGACGACAAGACAATCCTCGAAAGAGTAGAATGGACCGAACCGGCAACGAAGTGATGGAAGCATTTCAAGGAGAAGGGACCGACTGTGTCGAATGCAGCCAAGAGAGTCAAGGGTGAGTGATGGACTTCTCCTACAACGGCACTGTGATAGTTACACAACTCTGCACTTGTACAGAGAAAAATCAGTGAATTGCGTATTTCGGTGTGTGAATTGATGACACTAAATTGTGCCTCAAGAAAACGGTTTCAAAATAAAAGGGCATTTAGCGTGTATCTACCCAGCATTTCTGCTCCCGGGTATTCTTCCCCCAAGGTAAATGAAACTACGTGCTTATAAGGCAGACGTATACGTGAATTTTCACAGCATCTCTGTTCATAACATACCACGCTTGAACTAACGCAGAAGTCCATTATTATGTGAAGGGCTGGACATTTTGGGATATATTTACATGAGGTCAAAATACTCAGCCTTCAAAGGAGGGCGTACTGCTTATTCAAATAAAAATATATAGATCTCAAAAAACATTGCTTTGAGCAAAACAGACAGACATCGAACCGTAGGCCGTGATTTACTTCCTTTTCATGAAGTTCTGCCACGACCCAACTGAAGGATGTCAACAGAAATGAAAACAGAGGCTGCGCATGTCGAGGGTGGTTGGGTCTCAATTGAAACGTTGCAGAGGGCTGTTTTCTGTAGTCGTGGGAATGATTCATATAGGGGAGGGGGTTTGGACACTCTAGGGGTTCGTGAAGTGTCGAAGATTTGTCAAGTCATGCAGCTAATGTTGACACGTTTCACTCTATTTTCATTTGATTTGACTAAAAAGCGAAAAGAAAGAGGGAAATCAGAAGGAACACTGAACCGTCATGGAGCTACGCATAGTTTATTTACAGATCTCCCCCCAGCCCCACCATGTAAGTGACCTTTCCAGACTGTCAGTTGCCGGTCGGGTTCCAGGCGGAATGTCGGGAGCCGACATTTGTTGTGGCTGGTGTTGCCACGGTGAGTGGGCAGAGCCCTGTGGTGGGTCAGTGCCATGGAGGGGCTGCCGTCCTCTGTGGAGCTGGGCTTTGTGCCGATCCTCGGCAAGCTGGGCGAGGTGGTGGTGGCGCTGCTGCCCGATGGCCTGAGTCCACGCCTCACTTGCCACAGCCTCCAGTGGGAGACAGTGATGCGCCCACCTGTCGTCGGTTTACTGGTGGGTCTCTTATTTCTCTTCAGACTTGTTCAGTCTGTTAGAAGTCGACGTTACGTGAGACGTGAAAAGCGGCTGGCAGAAGCAGTGGCTGCAGCGATTGAGGAGAAATGCCAGCTCATTGACAAGCTCAGCGCTGCTCAAGAGGAGTATATGGGGATCGACTCGTCTTCAGAGAACGCCAGGCTAGAGAGAGAGTCGCTAAATATACCCGGCCTCACAGACGCTTCCCGAAAGGTGACGAGGACCAACTCAGTGCTGATGGAGGAATTAACTGGCCTGGTTCGAGAACTGAAGGCAGAGAGAGCCAAACGGTCGAAAGAAGAAGGAGAGATGGCCGAGATGCTAAAAGCGCTCGCGTCCATAGAAGCGGTCGTGAGATCCAGCACGTCACGAGGAGCTTTGCCAAAGCTGCCCGGAGGCCGAGAGCCAAGCCCTGCTGGTCCCTTCCCCGGCGGTGGTCCTGGGTCTTAAAGCGGGGCTGTTCTCTCCCCCTCCACGCAGGCCTCCCAAGCCGCCTGGCTGCCTCCAGCCAGCTGGACCTCCATCGGAGCGTTCCTGAGGCCAGTGGATGCAGGGGAGCCCCTTCGCTGGGCTGGAGATCCTCTACCTTCGCCTGCTGGACACCGCAGACGGCTCCTTCGCGGTCAGTTCCTCCAAATCGACAGACTTTTGGAATTCCTAGAGCACACCAAGAAAAGTGGGACTTTGTTTCACTTCACGGACTGTTTGGATTATCCCTCGTTAGTAGTGAAGAAGAGCCTGATCTTTTCCTTAAATTGAACCTTCATCAAACTACCTTTCTCTAGACGATATTGTGTAAATATTATGTATATATTAAACTTCAGTGAATTATTAACGGTGTCTGTCTCAGTGTTGCATTGAAAGTTGTAAATGTGCGCCATGTAGCAGTCAAGACTTTTAGCAATCGACAGCAGTCTTGTTTCAGAGTAGTATTCCCAACAGTCGCGACTCACAAGTCGAAGGAGCTTTCTTGGACTAAGTGTGTAGTGGTTAGAAAAAGAAAAAGCTGATCGATCTCTTTGGGGATCAAGTTAGATTGCCTGGTTAGAGAGAGGTTTGCCTTCTTTTGTGACTTGATTCTAATGTGGCAACGGCTAAACAATTTTCAAGAAACAAATGATAAACTACGTGGAGGTTTGTCCTTGCACTACACGAAGGCCGAGGGAGAGTTTACTGATGAAGAGGAAATCACCTTTGACATCTGGGGGGAACCTCCTCGTTGCTGCCCTCGGCCCCCTCTACTCACCAGCTAACGCTCCACACTGGAAAGCTGAGGGAAGTCTCAGGGGTTTCTCTCCCATGTGACGAAGTGAGGGTCTCGATCATTCCTAGTTTCACTCACAGATAATGTCCCCCAGTTAGGCAACGAGCACCAGCTGCGGATGACTCTAGTGGCAGGAAAGCAGCAAGTGGCAGTTGGAGCAAATAGGAGGGGTCACATGAGACAAATGGCAGAGACAGCATCAGCAGCACAGAAAGGATTTCTCCTCTTAAGTCGAGAGAAAGCAACAAACCAAAAACCTGTGCTTGCCTTGGCAACAGAGCAATGAAGACTAGAATGCGAGAGCCTGCCCTTGTGTTGCTGACATTTTAGGAAGGACAGGCAGGTGCTAAAGAATCAAATTGAGTAGAAGACATGGCATATTAGGTGATAACGAATGTTCTGGAGAAGAATAAACAAGGCAGGGTAAGGGGTGATGGGTGTGGGAATGGGGGGCACACTTGCCTAGACACACACTCTCGGTGGGAGTGGTCACCTGAGCACTGAGGAGCCCTGGAGGAGAGCTCTGTAGGCAGGGGGGGCAGAACGGGCCATGGCTCTGAAGGCGGCATGAGCACGGTGAGTGTGAGAAGCGACCAGGAGCCAGAGTGGCCCGAGTGCAGTGAGTGAAGCCAGAGAGAAGGGGGTCAAGGCCATCAGGGGTCAGAAGGTGGAGGGAGTCGAATCCACCGTAAAGAGTTTGGTTTCCCTTTCAGAGGACAGAAGCTGCCATGGGGAAGAGGAGAACAGAGGGAAACCTGTGGGAGAGCATGGCAGGGACTCGAGGCTGAGGATGGTGAAGGCTGCCCCCGGGCAGCGGTGGAGGTGGAGACGGAGAGATGGGGTGGGATCCGGGACCTGTCCTGCAGGCAGAGACCGTGAGACGTGCTGATGCCTGTGGGTGTGAGAAAAGAGAGGCGTCGGCATGGGGACGGGAGCCCCAAGTGAGGGGTGGTGTCCTTCAGCGAGATGGGGGGAATGGCAGAGGAGTGCCTTTGGACGGGAAATCAGAGTGGGCCTCTGTGAGAGTTAGGTTTCAGGGCCCCTCAGCCAGCAGAGTAGAAATACCGAATGTTCGGAGGAGACAGGTGTCTGCGCTCAGAGGAGCGTTCACGGCTGCAGATAGAAGTACGCAGGGGCATCGGGGAGGGAAGTTCCCGTAGCAGAGACGATGTCCAAGGGCCGAGAAGATGCCACAGGGTAGACTCCATGGGCCTGTTTGCGGCGAGAGCCCATCTTACAGATGCAGAAGCTGAGGCCCAGAGAAGTGAAGTGAATATTTACCTCTTCCTTTCTCTGGAGTGGAAGGGTCCGTAATCAGCCCAGGCCTGCCTCTGGTGTCCTGGGCTTGGAGGCCTCACAGATGAAAACAGTAGAGAACAGAAGCCAGGTGTCCCATGGGAGCCAGGTGACCAGGGGAGCACAGGAAGCCTCAAGCAGCTGTCTTGAAGGTCCACTGAGCCTGAATCCATTTGTGGGGTTGGGGGTGGTGGGGGCGGGTCGAGGGGGCTGGGAGGCCCTAAAAGATGGTGTCTGTAGCTGGCGTGGGTTTTATGGTGGCATTTCTAGGGGACAGAGATGAAGCTGGCCTCTTTTCTTTCCTCTTGATACTTCTCCTGTCCCCATTTCTTTCTTTGTTTTTGGCAGGGAGGGCCCGGGGGTGATGCCACTTCTCAGGTTTTAGGGCAGCTCCTAGCTCTGGAAGCGGGGTTGCCTTTTAGAGCCAGGAGGAAGGGCCGAGAGGCCCAGACGTCGCTCCGGGCTCGAGGGCCTCACACGTTGCCATTTGTGGATGCGTCGTGAGGCTCCTCCTCAGAACCAGGGCTGCTCAGGGAAGAGCTCACTTCCTAACGTGCGGAAGAATACTTGCCACAGTGGCTTGAAATGGGCCTCTCGAGGTGACATTTCGGTGACTTTTTCCCCTTCCTGAAGACGCATATCATTTTTACATTCCAAACGGGTATAGAACTGTACCTGGTG